>NW_020664517.1:450185-469067 GCF_002925995.2 Terrapene triunguis | reverse complement strand
ACGCTGACACTGGCTGACCCCGGCCCGGGCCAGCACTGACGCTGCGAGCCGGCTCACAGGGGGTGAAACGTGGGGCGCAGGGGACAAACCAGACCCCGCGGGGGGGGGCAGCGGCTGGAAAGGCCGAGAGCCGCCGGGCTGGGTCCGGTCAGTCCCCCCCGCCCCGGGATCCGCACGGGCGGGATGAGACGGACACGAGGCATCGCTCCCCCCGGCCCCGGCGGGGGACACGCGTGGGGCTGCCCCGGCGCCGGGCTTTGGCCCGTGTCGCCCCGTGGCCCGAGGGAGGGTCCGCGCGCGACGCGGCCCCAGCAGCGCGAGGGGGCCCGGCCCTCGCCATGGCAACGGGCCGGACCCGGGCCCCGCCCCCCGCCCCGGCTGCGGGGCTCTTCCGGCGGGCTCCCGTCGTGCCCCGCGAGCGGAAGCGGAAGCGGCCGGGCTGACCGGAGGAGCCGGCGCGGGGAGGCAGATGGCGGAGTCCGGGCCGCAGCCCCTGGGGGCCCCGAGCCGGCACGAGAAGAGCCTGGGGCTGCTCACCACCAAGTTCGTGTCGCTGCTGCAGGAGGCCAAGGACGGCGTGTTGGACCTCAAGCTGGTGCGGCCCGGCGGGGGGCGAGAGCGGGGAGGGGGCTGTCCCGTGGGGGAGGGGGGCTGTCCCGGGGGGCGAGAGCAGGGGGGGAGGGGCTGTCCCGTGGGGGAGGGGGGCTGTCCCGGGGGGCGAGAGCCGGGGGGGGGGCGTCCCGGGGGGGCGGGGGGGTATCTGGGGGGGAGCGGGCGGGGGGTATGTGTCCATGGGAGGTTGCGGAGGGATGGGGGGTATCTGTAGGGTGTGAAGTGGTTACCTGGGCTGCCAAGTGGGGGGCTGTGTAGGGCCCAAGCTGTTGTGAGGCCAGGCTGAGGTGTGCCCTGTTTGGTGCCCTTGGGTGCTAGGCTGGAAGGATGTGCACTGGGGGAAGTAGTGATTAGTGCCATGGGGCTGGGTGCGGGGCTGTGGGCAGAGGGGAGGGGTGCAGGGCCTGGGTGGAGCCTTCAGTATCAGCCATATTTCTAGGGAGTAAGTATTTATAAATATGTCAATTTCCCTATCATAAATGCATAGTGACACAACGTGAAAGGAGTTGCCCCCACCCTTGCAAAAGAGCCAAAACCCTGCCCCAGAAAAACTCTTCCAGTGTGCCCTGAAGGCCAACACACCCGGTCTGTGTCCCACCTACAAGGGAAGCAATTTCCAGAGTCAAAGGTCCGATCGCTGAGAGCATAATATCCTGGATCAAATCCAGGACCTGCCAGCCCTAGCACGGCGGCTCGTCTCAGGTTGCAACACAGAGAAACAGCACTAAATTAAGCAGGACCCCAACGTGGAAGGGATACATAGATCAAAATCACCCCCTTGCGTTGTATCCGGGACCTGACAGGAAACCAGTGCAATCTGCAGGGCGCAGGGAAAGCGCTGCTAAGCAAGCGGGGCGTGCAGTTCTCCACTAGCTGAAGTTTCCAAATGATCTTTAGGGTTAGCCCCTCGTAGAGCACTCTGCCTCCTCCAGCCTGGAACTGATAAAGGCCTGGATGCTTGGGGAGGTGAGGAGCAGAGAGGAAATCAGACCATTTCTGGCTGAAGCGCTGGAGATTGCATGTAAGTGATGAGATGAACATGCATTTTCTCACATCACTGACACCAAGCGGCATGTTTATGCATCACAAAAGCGCACTGCACAGTCTGTCCCCAAAGCTATCTCACCCCACCATGTCCTAGATCACTAACGTGCAGCTCACAGCACCCTGATGAGCAGCCTTTTCAACACGGACGATTTTGGGGGACAGAGAGGGAGATTCAATATGAAAAAAGTTGCTTTGGATAAACTGAAGCTCAGGATGGGGCCTGGAGAGAGGTAGAATGGGGCTGCGAGGGGCAGATTGGAGGGGGTTAAGCTGAATGTCCTTCCATGGTGCTGGGCTGCAGCCTGCCTTCTCAGCCTCTACCCCTGGGAGCTGCTGCTTATCATGTTGGTGTGTGTGTGGGGGGGGGGGGGGGGGGGGGGGGGGGGGTAGGGTGCTGAAGTGACATTTGGGGTGGGCATCTGCCTCCCAGAACTGTTGGCACCTATGAGAGGCTACTGGCATCCTCCAGGTCAGTAGAGGTGATGTCATTTACCTCAGGTGGTGGCCACGGGGAGAAACTCCCAGCTGCGTCACTGTCCAGAGAACTAAGACAGTGGAATGAATGCTCACTCTTCAGAACTGGGTCTCTCTCTGGGGTCGTCTGTCTGGGTAGAGGCACGCTAGGGAGCTGGATGAATCTCCCTGGGATCTGCAGTGCTGCAATTGCTGCTCTAGGCAGCAGGCATGGATGTAGTCATCCACTTGGGAGCTCAGGGAGGGATGACTGAAAACAGGAGGCTTAATAGATCTGGGAAGGGCTGTGGCCTGCTGGCTGAGTGCCGAGCGAAGGAAGCACTTTTGCATCCAGGCGTGGCTAGGATGCAGCAGAACTCCTCTCAAGCTGGTCAGAATTTCATTGATGAAATGTGGGTTTTGTTTTGGTTTTTCTGGAACATGCTGATTTGTCAAAAGTGAAGCTTTTCACAGAACCTGTCCGTTGTGAGGAAACTTTTGTCAGGCAGGTTTTTCAGAACCGGTCCAAGAGAGAGAGACCTCAGTGTAGCCAATAGCATGGTGGTTAGGACTGAGGTGGATGCCTGAACCACTGGGCTATAGAGTCATTCTCTCTTTCTTTGGCCCAGTGAATATTTCATGGAGTTTAAGGCCGGAAGGGACCACTAGGTCATTTCATCTGAGCCCTGTACAGCACAGGCCACCACGCCACCCAGCCCCAAATGGAACAGCTCCAACAGATCCTCTCTGCTGCGTCAACCTTCGGTCATATTTGGATCTTGCTCTCACTGAGGCTCCACTCATGGGCAGATAGTGGGAAGTCCAAGTGCCTGTACAGTCCAGGTTCAGTGAATCAGAGATGCAGAGTGACCTGTCTTCTGTATCCTGCTATTAAATACAGCCCAAAGGCTGTCACTCTCTCCCCAGAATTCTGTGGTACCTCCATCAGGGAGCCCTTGAGACAGATCAACAATTACTCATTACTGCCTTTCTGTCCTGGGAGGGAAAATAACAGAGCTAAGCAAACACAGCCATACCTACCTCTGCTGTGGCCTGCAGAGGAGTCATCCGTGCCTTGTACTGTGTGGTATTGAAGGTAGCTTATGGGTAGAGAATTGGCATAGACGCTTTATCCTTGTCCATTGGAGATCTTTGTTCAGAGTAAGCAACACAGTCTCCATCTCATACCCGTGCCTAAACCTAGGTCTTGTCTACACATGAAAGTTCTACCAGTGCAACATGCATCAGTGGAGTTACACCCATATATATCACACCAGCTGTGTGTGTTCACACTGGTGACCTCTGTCTGGCTTCAGGCATATGCAGGAGGTGACCAAATATGTTTACATTCTGTCAGAAAAGTGGTGTGTGTTTGCTTCAGAAATGGCTGGCAAATGGGAGTCACGTTTGTCAGCATCATTGGAACAGATGAGTGGCTTCGGGAGCATTGCTGTGTAGAAAGGTGGCCAGACATGTCTGTTCTGCAAGATCCAGTGCAGTGTGGCACTGGGTTTGTTAGTACAGACAGGTGATGCGTCCACATTGGCCCAGCACCGATGTAATACCCACTTATGCGGGGTTACTTGGGATGGGAGCTGGAGTCAAGGGACTCGTGTGTTAATGTGCAGCAGTTCCTGCCAACCGAAGGACAGTTCCACCAGTGGAACCTTCTTGTGTGGACACTGGGCCTTACATCCAAGAGAGTCAAGGAAATCGGAGAACTTTGGGTAGTACAAGAGCTGCCTCATCACACCCTCCCTAATCTGCTTAAAAAAAGAATAGAGCCGGGGGCTGAAATTTTGAGGGCGGCTTTTTGTGCATGGGCTGAACAATGCCCATTTGAGAGATGCTGGCGGCTCACCTGAGGGAGGCGGTGACACTTTCCACCCAGCGTCATGGAAGTCAGGTGGAAAAGGCCTGTGGGACTATCCAGCCCATCTCCCTGACAGTGCAGAACTGTTGCCTTTAGTAGACCCACTTTCTTCTCTCTCCCCCACACCTCCCCATTCCCATCCTTCTTACCCTCTGGGTTTGACCAGTCAAGAGCATGCATCCAGTTTGCAGGTTGCCACACAAGCTTCCCTAGAACGTGAACGTCTAGCCCCAGATGGGTGTAACGTGTATTCCCCTCCCAACATGGCAATGTCATGGAGATGAGCCATCCGCATGGAATCCAAAGGAGCTGGGGAGGTGGCTGGGTTTGGTCTGTGATTGATGAGGTGTTAGTGGGATGAGAAATTGGATTGTGGGGCAGATAGAGTCAGTAACTGTGGGTCAGATCAGTGATAGTTTTGATGTGCCTGGGAACAGTGTCTGATCTGTAATTTGAGAAGTGGGGGCACAAAGGAGATGCGGTTGGAAGCAGGGGGGGCTGATCTGTAATTGGGGTGATGTAGTGGCCGTGGGGAGCAGAGTGTAACTGGGAATTTCTGGAGTTAGCCATCCACCTCTAACCCCCAGGCAGCGGATACCTTGGCGGTGCGGCAGAAACGGCGAATCTACGACATCACAAATGTTCTGGAGGGCATTGGGCTGATCGAGAAGAAATCCAAGAACAGTATCCAGTGGAAGTGAGTGACTGAGATGCTCTGAGAAGTGTGGGGGGATTCTGGGAGAAGGGTTCCTCTCAATGCTCCTCTCACTTTGAGGCCTTGCCCACAATCCACTCCCCGTTTCCCCCTCTGAAATTTCCCGCCCTTGCTACCGCTGGCGCAGCTCCACCTGCGGCGGGAATGGTGGCAGAGGTAGTAGAGCCATGGCTTCAAGCTTCGGTTGGCATTCTGAGTGCAGTGTCTGCCAGTTGGTCTACGCTAGCGCTCCCCTAGCTGAGCTGCGCCAGTAGCGGCTGTGGGGAATTTGAGGGGGAAATGCTAGTGTAGACACGGGAGCCATTTCTCCAGCGGCTGAGGTATGTAGGTGTTGCTTCAGGTGCATGCTAGCTACTTGCAGGGGCTTTGACTAGAACAGATGCCTCCAACCCTTACCCTGGTGTTGAGAGAGGAAGGATTCTGCCCCCAGTAGGAGAGTAGGCTTTGACCCTCTTGTACTGAAAGGAGGCTTTGGAGGGGAGATGGGAGATCTGGGGCCTCTGACCCTGGTGTACGATGGGAGAAGGGCTCTAGCTGTGGTGCTGGAGAATGGGTTTGGCACTGCTGGGAGCTGGTGAGGTGTGGAAGAGCTGGGCTCCAACTTCTGTGTGTCAGGAGAGGGCTGGGAGTGGCTCCTCTTTCCAAGGCGGTGCAGTCAGTGCCCTCTGCAAATTTTATTTTCTCCCTTAATGAGGCTGGGCCACTCATTCCTCTCTCTGTCTGCACAGAGGTGTGGGCCCGGGCTGCAACACCCGTGAGATAGCCCACAAACTCATTGAGCTGAAGGCGGAGATAGAGGACCTGGAGCAGCGCGAACAGGAGCTGGAGCAGCAGAAGATGTGGGTCCAGCAGAGCATCAAAAATGTCACCGAAGACGTACAGAATAGCAGATATCCTTTCAGCCCCCCCAGCTCTCGGTTCGGTTCCTGCTGCTCTCCCTCTTCCTCCCCCTGGGCTGGCTGCAGGCTGGCTGGGCCTGAAGGGACGGTTGCCTCTCCCTCCAGTACTAATGAGCTTACATGTCTATAGCACTTTCTCATCAAATCCCGCAAAGCATTGCACAAATGTAACTTGCATAGCACCTAGCAGGATGGGCTCCTGGGAGTACGCTCGGACAAATAATTCATAATAATAGCCAGCCCTGAATGCATCCACGTCTGGGGTAGCACACAGCAGCTGATTAACAGCGTGCTGTAACATGACCCAACAGCAAGTAAAGCAAACTATCCATGTGCCCCTGCAGGGAATGTTTGGGGAGGCAAGTGTAATCAGCTGGGTTGGAATTTCCCCAGGACCACTGGGGGCTGCTCCACCTTTGGGGAAGGTGTGTTAGGAGGTTCAGCGATCACTTCTGGCCCTGTGGTGTCCCCTAGCACCATGTTGAGGCATCGCTTCAGTACAGACTCGGGACAGAAATGCCTCTTTCTGACTCATCAGTGCTACATTCTCAGGCAGGTGGTCTCTGTGAGTGCTAACCCTGCTGCAGGTAGACCACTTCAGAGGCTCTGGTGCGGGCATTTAGCTTCTTCTAGGAATTCCATTGTCTGCATGCAGGAAGGAGACACTACACCAGGTGCTCTTTGAATTCTGTGTCCCCACAGGAAGCTGCACCTTTTCTCCTTAACCACAGGAACGTTAGCCTATGTGACGCACGAAGATATCTGCAAGTGCTTCACAGGTGAGGAGATGGTGCTGGGCCCCTGACTAATCTCCCATGGCCTGAGGCAGCAGACCTACCTGGCTGTCCCAGCTGTGCTCCCCCATTTCCCAGGAGGGAGATGGCTGGTCGCCAAGATGTGCTCTCTGTGTCTTCCCTGAAGAGACAGTCCTGCATCTTCTCCCACAACCCCAGGGATCAGCTGCCACTAAATTCAAGCTGCATCTTTGCAGTCAGAGGAGTCCTATCTGGGAGTGGGACTGTTCTGTGCAAGGTGTAGACCATAGAATTCCAAGAGCACACTTGTAGCAGGGGGCTGTCTGCTCTGTCCCTTTGTATCTGGGGCCATGTTATCCCATGGGGCAAGTTTTTAATTGCAGGATTTCAGCTTTCCTTGGCAGGTCATCCCTTCCTAGGGAAGCCATAGCAGAACCCTCCCCAGGGCTGAGATGCACTGCTTGCCAGCTGGAGGCCTTTGCATATGACTGAGAAGAGCCAGCATTCCTTTTTCTTTGCCTCATTTGTACAAATAAATGCCTTTATTTCAAAGGCCCTGGTAGATCCAAGGCCCTACATGATTTCGCCTCCCCCGACTGTTTGCTCCTATTTCTTTCAGCGTTCCTCCCAGTCGTCTTTCCTTAGCGCACCTTCCATTGTCCTCCCCTCTCTTGACTCTGCGCCTGACCTCATGTTGCTTCCTGGGCTTGCAACAGTTTCTCTACCTACTCACCAAGCTCTTTCTCTCTTCTCCTCAAGAGCCACCTTCTTCCAGGAATCTTCTCTTGTTTTCCTTCCAGTAACTTGTGCACAGCAACCCTCAGCTTTCCTGCTGTGCCATGTCTGGTCTCTGACTCCTTGGGGCAGGGATTGTGTAACGCACCAGGAAAATGTAAGGCACCAAATAACTTGTAATCGCATGGGAGGATGTGATGGGACAGAAGTAGACAAATGTTGTGTGGTAGCCATTATGCGTGGGAGGCAATTGAGGTGCAAGAGCCCAAGTCTAAAAGAGTTCAGCGGTTGCTTGTCACTCCTGCTCTTCAGAGCAGATTTACATCTGAAGCCAAACCTCACTCTGCAGTGGGAAGGCCTTGCAGCTGGACTCAAGGTCACCGATTGTCTTTTTGGGAGCGAATCTGAATTATCCAACTGTTTTAAAACAGACATCTCAGCCTGTCTCCTCGTGGTATTACAGGGTGATCCCAGCTGGCCTCCCAGGGGTGAAGCTGATCTCTGTGTAGGAGATCTGACTTTCCACTCTTGGTGATCTTTGGAAGGCTGCTTTGCTGGGTCTCTTATATCACAGCCTTGTACTTCAGGCTGAATTCCAACTTCCATTCCACCTTGCCCCCTTTTCTCAGGAAATGACTTGTGGGCTGAAGTTTCCCATGTTTGGCCCTATCTCAAATGTGAATTTGTTTTGAAAAACTGAATGAAAATAGGTTGCGCTGTTTCTTAGACTGAGTGGAAAAAATACCAATTTACCTTATGTCGCTAGCTTAAAATTTTCACTCAAACTCGAAAAAGATCAAGGCACAAACATCAGACTTGGCTTGTTTCTTGAGATTTAAAGTTCAAGGCAAATTTGAAACATGTTTCAATAGTTGTAGTAACATTGAAAGTTTGGAATTTAAGCATGTACTTTAGGACTCTTCTGTCCATATTTTAATGTGTTTTAAAGATGTATTTGGTAAGGATAAATTGCTGAAGATTCTTCACTTTTCAAACACCACAAGATTTGGCAATAACTTTTGTAAGCCAGGTTGCTTTGGGCCAGGGAATTTACAAGGAGAGCCGTTAGTTACTGGGCTGAGATTAAAGAACTTTCTCTCCCACTGTTCTTCCTTTTTTGTGACTTTTGGGATTTTCCTCCCTTTTACCTATTTTTATTAATAAACCATGAGAAGTTAAAGGCAAAAAACTAATTTGTGCCATGTAAAGGCTGAAATATCAGTCACACAGAGGCCAGCATGAGTGCAGCTGTGCTGCATGGGTATGATATTTCTGTCACGGACTCACAGATCGTGCCCACTCTTGGCCCCGTGCAGTCCGTGGGGGGTGCCCCTTTCAGTGCGACAGCCCTTCTCGGGGGTCCACTCTCTCTCAGGGTCAGGCCCCTCCACCTCCTGGAGCCACACCTATCTGAGCCTTAGCACGTCTGTCTCTGCCGTGGGCCCCCTCAGGGAGTCCACTCGCTCTGGACCCCCAGGGCCTCCACCCCCCGAAGGGGTTGATGCAACCCTGTTCTCTAGACCAGAGTGACTCTCAGCCAGCATAAAACAGGAGGATTTATTGAGAGTTGAACACAGCACAGGAAACTCTCAGGGCCTCAGGCCTGGCCTCCCTCAGCACATCCCAGTCTCTCTGCATCCAGGTGGGCTCTGCCTGCTCCCCCTTTCCAGCCCAGAGCCCCCCTGCTCCCAGCTGGGCATCTGAGATCACCGGCCCCAGGCCCCGCCTCTGTCCATTGTCTTCCCTCCAGGTAAACAGGGTTGTAAACTGGGGCCTCCTCTCCTCGCTTCTGTCCTCTGGCTGGAACCGGCTGGTTAGGTCACTGGGTCCTCACTCTGCAGCCCATTGTCCGCCCACTGGCCAGAACTGGCTGCGTCTCCTCAGCTGGGCCTCTGGGTCGCCAGGTCACCGGTCGCTGGGGTATCCATCCTCCCGGCCATCGGCTGGGTCCCCAAGTCCTCTCTCCGGTCCTCTGCAAAACACACTCCCTCTCCCCTCACCTCGTTAAACCAGTAACACCCAGGGAAACTGAGTCCCACCCTGTCCGCATGCAAACCATTGAAACTCCACAGAAAACAAGAAAAACCCCCCACTTCGTCACAACTTCTAGTCTTGTTTTCTGTGTTAAACGTGAACTCGTGGTGTTGGTGCCAGCCAGAGCTGACGGAAGGTGTGCAGTGTAGCTAAATTAGTACTACAGGAGCAGCAGGAATGCTGGGAATTTCCTGCTTACTGGTGGCTTGATATTACACAAAGCTGACTTGTTTTCAGTTCCTAGGACTACGTGCACATCTTTGGAAAGAAAGGGGTTCAACATCAAAGAGTCTTCAAGGCGGTGGCATTCCCAGCTCAGCTCGGCACATGCTGGGTATGGGCCCCGACTGCTCCCCTTTTGGTGTCCCTTTCTTGCTAACTTCAATAACTCACATAAACTTTGACCTGAACTTGGCTGTTTCTGGGGTCACTCCCTGCACAGGTCTCTATCCCTGCCCCTAGCTCCCTTTTCCTCTGGAGACGCTCAGACCCTCTTTTCTTGCTACCAGAGTCCTAGCACTCGACACACGAGCTCTGAATCGCTGGCAGGGTCCTAGGACAGCTCCCTGGAGATCATATCTGAGCGCTCTCTCTCTCTCTCTCTCAAAGGATGAAAGCTTTGGAGTCAAGTGTCTGCGATCCTGTGTTGGCCCTACTCACAGCTATTGCTGGACTCAGCGTCTGTCTGATTTCTGAGCGTCGCTCCCGGCCTGCTTGCTGTCCTGTTGGGCCGTTTCATTAGTGGCTATGGGGCACGTTTAAAAACCAGCGCAAACAGTGTTAATCCACATAACTCCCTGTTCCTTTGGCTCAGCGCTTAGTGACTGTGGAAACTGAACTGGGGCCTGGTGCAGAGAATAGCCCTTCCTCGGGAATCCGGCTGTGTCAGAGGGCTGAGCTGCAGTGCTGGAGCAAGAGGGGGACTCTCCAGGGAGCAGGAAGGGCATGCCATTCAGGATACCCATACAAAGTGTTCTTGGATCATCCTGGTCCTGCCCTGGGAGGGACCTCCATGACGTCTGAGTGCGTGTGCTTCTGCCCGTAGCGCTCTGTTTTCTGTGTTTAGTTTCCCCTGTGTTTAGTGTGTTGGGCCAGGGGTGCATTGTGAAGGATGGATGGTGATCCCCCAGGAAGGCAGGGTGGCCCAGCCCTGGTTGGTGGGAGTGCGCAGGAGTTCTCCCCGGAGGGGCTGGGTGAATGACAACCCACAGTGGGCCCAGCAGCCAGAGGTATCCCTTCGAGCGCTGACCAGTCTGTTTTCACAGGAGACACCCTCCTAGCAATTCGAGCCCCATCAGGCACTCGGTTGGAGGTTCCCATTCCGGAGGTGGGTGCTGTGTTCGATTGGGATGGAGGTGGCCTGGGTTGGCTGGAGTGGGCATGGCTTGCCTGCTGTTCTGTCGGGGGAAGGAGGATCATTCCGAGTGTGCTGGAGTAGGGAGCAGCTGTCTGAGGGAGGGAGGAGCTCCTGTAGCATGCTGAGCCATTCCAGAGCGCGGATATTGCCCCGGGAAGCTAAAGTCCTGTTTTGAGGACTGCTGTTAATTGTATCTGGGTACTTTGCTTCCTGATTTCCTCAGGGCCTGAATGGACAGAAGAAATATCAGATCCACCTGAAAAGCACTAGTGGTCCAATTGATGTCCTCCTCGTAAACAAAGATGCTTTGAGCTCCCCCCCTGTGGTGCTCCCTGTCCCTCCCCCTGAAGACCTCATTCAGTGCCAGCCAGTCGTGCCCGCTAAACCACAGAGATCGCCTGTTGCCCACTTCCAGGAGGCATCTGTCCCCAGCAGTACGCACCCGTCCACGCCCACACCGACCAGCACTCAGGACCACAGCCCGGCTGCACAGAAAACAACGAGCCCAGGTGAGCAAGGAGTGGGCTGGTGGCCAGGCGAGTGGGAAGGTACCAGCTAGGAATGGGGGAGGCTTTTTAGAAGCACTTTGGAGTTCATATGGGAATGCTTCCGAATGTCCAGATACAGCGAAACGTGGATCTCCCCCGTCCCTGCCAGAGTTGTTCTGTAGTCCATTGGGTCCTCCCAGCTCCGCCCTACGTCTTCCACGACCAATGGGCTGTGGGCGTATATGGGAGCTGAAGTGCAATGACTAGAGCACTGAGTCAGTAAATTCCAGCCCTTACCTCCTGTTCTGGTTGGGGCCAGGCTGGCCGTCCCCTCACTGCAGTGACCCCTCTGCTACCTCCCAGCCAGCTGGCTGGGAGTGTGATGGAGACAGTGCTCTCAGCCAGCAGATGCCAGCAGGTGCTGGGGGAGGTGACAGCCTCTGGGGGCAGTAGGAGAGTTTAGGACAGCGAGTCTGTGTGTGCTAGGGACGCAGGCTCGTCCGGGGGAGAGAGAACCAGGCAGAAAGCCGTCTGTCTGTGGACATGCCAGTGTCTGTTGCACTTACCCCAGGTTTGTTAACGAGGGGGCAGCAGCTGGATTTGCTGGGGGCTGTGGCTGCTGCTTTGGGGTCACGTATTCTGGAGTCCCCTGAAATCCGCCCCGCCCTCCCGTGTGTGTAACAGAATGCAGCGTTTCGGCAGCAGAGTCCAAGAGCAGCAGCGACTTCGACCCTCTCAGCTCGGTGGCCACGCCAGCCAGCCAGCCGCCGGTGTTAGATACGCAGCCGCTCCAGTCATCTGCCTCGCTAGACAGCAGCTCCGTCCTGCCCAATCCCTCTACCTCCTTTGAGCCAATCAAGCCAGATCCCACAGAGAGTGAGTATGGCCTTGGGGGACTCTGCCGCAGGCAAGGGGCTGAAGTGCTGTTGGCGCTGCCCAGACAGGGCTGAGCTCTGCTTTGCTTTCTGCTGAGAGGCTTCAGTCAAGCCCTGCAAGCTGGGATCTAAAGGCAGGGACAGGCAGATCCCTGAACCCCCAGGGGAGCTGTGTGCACGGCGGCGGTGAGGGTGAAAAAGCTGACGGAGATGGCTCTCCGGTGAGACGCTGTTTACTGTCTGCGTTCTGAGGCTGGTAGCAGACGCTCTGACCCAAGAGGTCCCTTCTGGACCCCCATCTATCCCGTTACCTGCCAGCGGTGCAGGGTTCTCCCCTAACAGTCCCTTCTTTAGTGCTTTGTCCAGTTGAGTGCCTCAGTCCAGGGGGGCTTTCAGCCGTTCCCTTGGGACTGTTCCCTAGTCTGTTGGGAGGGTTCTCCTGATAACTAGCCTCCCTCTCCTCTTAATTTCATCCCAGTCCTCAGGGTTACAGTCACACTGAGTCTCTCTGTAGGGACATTCATCTAAGGTATTCACACTGCTCTGCTGAGAGATCCATGGGCATCACTTTCCCGCCCCAGGAGCGCAGCCTGCTCCGGGATGGGACCTGCCGGCTGTTTCACGCAGTGCGGCAGTGTAAGCCGGAAGTGGAGCCGTATCCCTCTAGGGGACGTGAGAGAAGCCGAGCTGGACTACAGCCAGGCACTGCAAACAGCCTGGCTCTGTGGGGAAGGGCTGGGGGCTCTTTACTGACAAGCAGCCAGGACGCTCGTTCTGTTTTTCCTTTCCAGAGCACAGCTGCCCTGCCGCCCTGTGGTGGCTCTGGAGTCACCCTGGGGGCAGAGCCCCTGTGCTGAATTGCCAGCCCCTAGAAATTCCACAGGCTGAGCCGGAAGGGTTTGAAGAGAAAAGGAGAGGGTGCGTGGCAGGGGGAGGCGGCCCACGCTGTTGTGCCTGAAGCAGGCTGAGAGGAGGCAATGGGGAACCAGGAGAGGAGGGAGTGAGGCAGGAGAGCAGAGACGCAGGTGGGGTGAGAGTCTCCACCGCTTCCATTGATGGGCCTGGTCAGGAGAGACAGGCCATTGCACGGACCCCACCCCGTAGTGTTGGTATTCCATGCTGTGGCCAAAGAGGGTGGGGGGGCCAGTTGTGAGGGTGCTTGCCTGGGACTCTGGGGGTCTGGGTTCAGTTCCCTGCTACACTAAAGAATGCGTGTGTGACCCTGAGCCAGTCACTCAGCCTCAGTTCCCACACCTGTGTGATGTGTGTGATAGCTCGGCCCGGCCGCGCTGGGGTTGAAGACACGTTCGTTAAAGAATGCGAGGGGCTCAGGGGGGCCTCACGGAGTGGCCCGTAGATAGGAAGAGCTCTGGGCCGCATGTCCAGGAGCTCAAGAGGGACCAAGGGAGGGATTCCCAGGGTTGGGGTCGCACCATGTTAACTGATGGCTCTGCAGGCCACAGCTGTGAGAGCTCCTCAAGGTTTAGGCCTTGCTGACTTGGTCTTGTGGTGTGTCCTGGCGACTAATTGAAGTGCCAGTGGCTGTGGTGAAAAGCATTAGACAGACTAGGACATAGGGCGGAAGGAGGGCCAGGGGAGAACAGTATAACAAGGAAGAATGGGGAGACTGAGATAAGGAGTGGGTCCAGTGTCTGGCTGTGGAATAGTCTCCAGGGAGCTGCTTGGTTTGCTGAAGGCCAGGCTGGACAGAGCACTAGGTGAGCAGAACTCTGTGTGTAGAGTGACCTGATGTCCTGATTTTATAGGGATAGTCCCGATTTTGGGGTCTTTTTCTTGTATAGGCTCCTATTACCCCCCAACCCCTGTCCTGATTTTTCACACTTGCTGTCTGGTCACCCTATCTGTGTGCTCCTCCTTCCTTTGACATAGACTTGTACTCCCGAATCTGAGCTGATGTTCAGGGGGGAAAACACACTTGCCCTCCTGGTTGTGAAGAGAGCCTTGAAAACATGACCCAGGTGTCGCTGCTGCAGTTTTGTGTTCCTGAGTCTGCAGACAGCCTGAAACAACAGCTCCGAGAGTAGTAAACCTCCAGCTTTTTAGTATAAATGAAGCTGCTGCAGAATTTTCAGCTGGCAGCACCAGCGTGGGCTGGAATGCAGGGCACCTGCTGCCTACTTTACGTTCAGCTTGCCATGTTGTCTGGCACAGTCACTGTATGGGAGCAAGCTGTCCAGGCAGGCAGGGGGGCTAGCTCTTATGGGTCACGTCCTCTCTCATTTCTCTGAGTCTGGGAGCCTCCCTCTGCAGAGCCCCTGTTTCCAAGCAGGGGGTGGTGTCCCCCTCCAGGGATGTGGGTTGGTGGTTGCCTGGATGTGTCGCGCCCAGGTGTGGAGACTCGGATGGATGGCAAGCCGTGTGCGGGGAGAACGCGTACTGGGAAGTGTGCTGGGCCACAGTGTGGGTGACTGAGGACGGGGGCCCTAGGTGGGGCTGGCGTGTGCTGTTGTATTTCAGACCTTGCATGGTGCAATGCCAACTAATCTGGTTCATTGTCTTTACAGTGCTGGAACTTCCCAAAGAACTCTCGGAGATGTTTGATCCAACACGAGGTACACTGATCCCTCCCCACCCCTGCTGCCCTGTGCCTGCCTGCCCTCCTTGTGCTCAGGGGGGAAGGGCTCTGTTCTCCCTCCCTTTCTCAGCTCTCCTCTACTGGTCCTTGGCACAAGAAGGAGGCCCTGCACAGGAGTCCTTTCAGGTTCCTCTCTGGACCTGGTTCTGTAAGGCACCTGCAGTCTCTGTGCTTACTAGATGCTGAGCGACCTCTGCTGGAGGCTTCTGGGGTGACAGCGGTTAATCTGTTCAGACTGCTGCCGTCTATACTGGTGACCAGTGCTGCCAACAAACGGGTATTGCCAGCGCATCAGACATGGACCGAATCTCCCCCTTGACCCCCATACTAACATAAAATGGTGCCCTAGGCTCCCCTCCTGCCTGCCCCCGTCTGGTCTGTAGCGTCTGGACTAAGGTGATAAGTCAGACCCTGCTGGTATTGTTTCAGTTGTGCACACAGGGCTAGTGGAGTGGGGGACCGGCCTAGACTAGTCTCTGCAGTCCCCCACAGTGCTTGTACTGGTGCTGCCGAAGACTGGCCATGGCCAGTCTGTGGCTCTCTTCTCGCCCAGCTCAGAGGCTGTCCCATTGGCACCATGGGTTAAAAAGCCTGGGGCCGTTGGCTAATCCCCCGCAGCGCTGAGTGATGCAGTTGAACAATGGTACCAAGAGTGAGGAATGCTAAGGAAGTCAGTCTAATGTAGGTAACATGGGCTTCCCGTTGCTGGTTCTTCTCACCGGAGCTGCTCTCTTGAGCCCCTGGCGCGGTTCTTCCTGGCCTTGCTGTGAAGATGCCAGCTGGCCTGGCTGCCTCCAGAGAACAAGCTGAGCGCACGCCGCTGCTTTGCAGCACTGGGGCATGTCAACCAAGTGCAGCACATAGAGTGTCCCGCTGCCATTCGGCAGGTCACCGCACAAGAGCGGTCTCCATGAAGCGCTCCACTCACCCTCCCAGGCCTGCCGGGCGGGCTTCAGTCACATGTTGTGAGCTCCCAGAATAGACTCCGCTGGTGGCCCATGAAATCCTCTGTGCCAAATCCACATGTCCAGCGCCCCTCTGTGCTTTGGGCTCCCCCCGCCAGAGCATGCGTGTGTGACACAGGTGAAATGCAACCAGGCAGCAAATCAGGCTGTGCTGTATGGGCCGGATAAACAGCTGTAGCACCCCAGCCTGCCCTTCCTAGCCCACTGCTGGCAGATGTGCTGTGCCGGTACACAGCAAGCGCCATGCCAGTGCCCGCAGGAGATAAATACTCCCTGTTCTGTGCCATGTGGAGAGGGAATGCCCCAGATCCTGCAGAGAAGGTAAACGCAGCAGCAGGGGAAAGGTGCAGTTGACCTCGGGGGCTGCTGGTGAGACGCCCCTAGAACAGTCTCTTTAAAACAACTGGTTTGTGCAGTGTTAAAGCACAGGTTTGACATGCGCAGTGACTACCGGACCCAGAGAGATGGGGCCTGCAGCAAATATCCCTCCGACCTTTGCGTCTCTGCGTTCTAACAGTAACATGGCCTGGGGGCTGGGTTGGGACCGATGGCTGGGCAGTTCAAGTTCCTGCCCCCTGGCGTGCAGAGGAAGGCCAGGAGGCGTCCTGTCTTTCATTTTATATGTGTAGCTTCATAGCTTACCGTTTGGTTTTCAAACATCCCACCAAGCAAGCAGGATCTCGGCAGTGCCCGTGTTACCGTTGCTGTAGGAGACTTAACAACATGGATTTTGTATTTAATTTCCCCTTTTTTAAGGAAAAGGAAAAAATCCTGCATGGTTTTGGTTTTGCAATTCCCTCTTCGCTATGCTGAATTGGCTGGGGGAGGGGCAGTGCTTCTGTGGCTGTTTGCAGACCATCTTCTGGGGAGTGGGGAAGCAACACATCATGGATGTGGCTGTCCAGGAGTATAGATTGTCCTAGGAGCTAGTTGGTAAAATCTCTTTATAGGTGCACGTGGGCACAGCTTAGGTCGAAACCTGTTCACGTTTTGACGACTGTCTTGGTTAATGGAGAGAGAGAGACCGTGATCAGACGCGTGTTTTTAATTGCTTAGTTTTTATTTTTATCTCTCCCTCCCCAGTAAATCCCCTGCCCCCACACATGCAAGCAGTCACTTGTCCTCAGTGAGGAATGCGAACTTGCCAGGTTTCAGTGGGCCTACTTTAAAAAGAGACTGCAGCAAAAATGGCTAAAGAAGTGTTTGGAATATGTTTAGGCTGGGGAAAATGTGCATTACTGGTACTGTCCCCGACCTGGGCCAGCTGGGGGCGCTGTCGCAGGGACGAGGCTCAGTCCCAGACCTGGGCCAGCGGGGGGCGCTGTCGCAGGGACGAGGCTCAGTCCCAGACCTGGGCCAGCGGGGGGCGCTGTCGCAGGGACGAGGCTGAGTCCCAGACCTGGGCCAGCGGGGGGCGCGGTCGCAGGGTTTGTCATGCTGGAGCAGGCACAAGAATCTTGCAGGATTTCTTGGCCCAGTTTCCCTCTGCCACGGAGTTAATGGCTCGAGTCCTGCGCTCCTATTTGTCTGCTCCAGAGCTACCTGTAGTTCAGGTCTGAGACTTGGCTTCCGTGATACTGGGAGGAAAGAACTTGGGGGAGGGGAAGGGTATTGAGGAAAAGCAAGCCTAGGCGCTTGGAAAGCAGAGTGCGCCCCTCACCCTGCTGTCTCCCCCCAGAATGTATGAACTCCGAGCTGCTGGAAGAGCTGATGTCGTCCGAAGGTGAGTTGCTGGGTTTTGTTGCCTCCGAACTCTCTCTCTTTTTTGGGGGATGGGGGTGGCAGTGGCTGTCGTTTGTACGACGTCTGGCATTCGGGGGGCAGCCCCACACTGTCTGGCACTCAGTCCCCCCTCGCCTCCGGCAGACTCTCCCCTCCGTTTCCTCTGCTGCGAAGGAGGAGTGGGATGAACGTGAGCTGAGGTCTCCCTGTGACAGGACTTGGAGGCTCCAGTCGGGGGTGGTAGGTGGGATGGTTCCTAGACTTGTGAACAGCAGGACCCTGCTTTCTCTTCAACAGTATTTGCTCCCTTGCTCCGCCTCTCCCCTCCCCCCGGAGACCACGACTACATCTACAACCTGGATGAGAGCGAAGGCGTCTGTGACCTCTTCGACGTGCCTATCCTCAACCTCTGACTCCCCGGGCAGCAGCCGGGCTGGTGAACGGACTGTTTTGTAGCTGGCTTTGGAAAGTCTCCTTCGGATTCCTTTTGTGCTAGTGCTGGATGAGAGTCAGAGGGGCTCTTGGCCGGACTAGAACCAAGACATGGACTTGCGGACTGGGAGCCTCCCCGTAGCTTCTCTCACATGCCAGGTCCTCGAGTTACCTCACCCCGCTGCATCTGTCTCTCCACTGGATCCTAGGCCTCTTTCGAAAGGCTCCGTGTTTGAACCTTCCCCGTACGGCTTTGCCCATGTGCCTCTCAGAGCTTCCTCCCATCCGCATGCCTTGGATTTCCTGCACTTCCACAGGCACTTTGCATCTCCTAGGCATCAGCTGCTAGACAGCGTCTTAGTATGATGGCCAGTTCGCAAGCCCAGAAGTAGTTAGCTGAACCCATCAGTGGGCGGCAGCCTCGGCCCCTCTCCGATTAGGGTGGCCATGCTCGGCTGTGAGCTCTGGTCCTCAGTGACTCCAGCTAGTTCATTTGACAAGTGAAAAGCAATTGGCAACTGCTGGCTGTGCTGCTCCTGGGGCCCAGGAGCTGAGCTGAGTCCTGCATTCCCCCCGCCCTCCCCCCCGGCAGAGTTGGCAATCCTGCATCAGGCCTTGTTAGTTAAACCTCTGTGCTGATGCATGAAGAGGCTCCATTCCCACTCCCTCTCCTGGAGCTGTGCTGAGGGGCCATTTTTTCTGATGTCTGGGAACCAGTCTGTCCTCCCCGCCTTGCGCTCGAGCCTGGGTTGGTGTGGCAGGAGGTGGAGGTGGACCCATTCGGTAGCACTTTGCCATGACGAGTTGGGTCTGTTTTGCTGAAGCACAGACAGCAATGTCCTCTGAGGCAGACCAGGCATCTGCTCCAGGGCGGGGCTTGCCTGTGTGTTAGGGGTTCTTCCCCTGAGGCCGGATGCCTTTGCTTTCCATTCCTGATCTGGTGGCAGGGTGCTACCTGGTGTGATGCTCTCTCTGCGTCTCCCCCCTCCTGCCCGGGTTTTCCTCATCCCTTGTTAATGAAAGGTCTCCTGTAATTTTTGGCGATTTGAGGCTCTCTCTGCCTTGCATGCCTCTGAAGTTTGGTCATTGGAGTAGAAAGCCCCTCTGCAGGTCTCTGGGTTTGCACTGTTTGCCAGGCTCCACCTCCCCCGATTCTGGATTTGAGAAAATCTGAGCTTTGCACTTTTCTTAAACATCCGACTGCAGCAGCTCTCCTGCTTCTGCTGGCCGCAGAGCTGCTGGGGCTGGATCTAGCAGTGCCACTGCCCTCAGCAAACTGGCTATCCTCTAGCAGCTCTAGCCTCCCCCCCCCCCCCCCCCCCCA
>NW_020664517.1:417670-450085 GCF_002925995.2 Terrapene triunguis | reverse complement strand
CCCCCCCCCGCCGGCCGCCCCCCCCCCCCCCCCCCCCCCCAAAACGGTTGACTGCTCCCATCAGCTGCTTGGTCTGTCTGGAGGATAGAGCCAAGGTCTGCCCAGCGAGAGGGGAGGGGTCAGGAGATCCGGCAGGGAATGCTCCCTTAGAGAACAAGTATTGGAAACCCTAGAGGAGCAGGTGGGGGCTGGGGTGTCTCTCTTTCTGGTTCCGCTGCCAGCAGTGAGCAGCTAGTACTGGAGAGAGAGATGAAGGTCCCAGAGGGACAATAGGCCTCCAAAACCTCGCTCCTCTTTTGCATGGGAGCTGCTTGGAACCTGGGGGGCCAGCGTGTGCATTAGCCTAGACTCCATGGCCTTTGTGAGTAGCTAGAGTTCTCTGTGTACTGCCTGGCCTTGCTCTCTCCTTCAAGCTGTTGATCTCTTGCCATCAGTTAGATGATGTTTGGAAAAGATATTTAGTGAGAATTTACAGTCACAAATGAACTTGGATTCGTATATAAAGATTATTTTTATACCTTTTGCAGCAAAAGAAAATTGCCTGTAATATTTGTACAGTGTTCTCGGAGTGAATAAACTGAACCTTTCAGAGCCGCCTGTCAGCACTTGAGCACCACCAAGCGTCGTCCAGTTGGCCATTTCTGCATTCGCCGCCCTCTGGGTGCTGCAGCGGGGTGCTGGGCTTGGCGGCCCGCAGGCCTCGAGACGGGATGCCCTCACTTCCAGGGGGCTCCTGGACCTGCTGCTGTTCACCAGCTGTGGCCGGTCTATAGTTGGGGTTAGTGTGAGCATTTTAGAGTTGTCAGTTTGTGTGTGGGGACATATCCACTGCTCGGACCAAGAAGTGAGGAAATCCTGGGCTGGGGCCTGTGTCCCTGGAGCTCTAACCATTAGGGACAGAGGCCAGCAGGGCCATCTCCTGCGCATGTGCTGTGCCCCGCATACCCGTGCGGAGGTGCAGTCTGCTCTGTGCCTGGCCGTGATGGCAGGGGGGAGGGGGCTCGAAAACATTCGGTTTAAGAGCAGCTTATCTGGGTTTAGCGTCTCCTGGCTCTTAACCAGTTGAAGCCAGAGCTCACTGGCCTGCTTTATGCTGAAGAGCCGTGTGCAGGTAACTAACTGGGTATGAATCCGCCCTCCCTTCCGAGCTGAGAGCAGACCTTGGTCCTGGGCCCCGGGGAACCTGTTTCCCCCTTCCCCGACTAGGGCTGAGCGCTGGGCAGCGGGAGCAGGCAGCAACTGGCATGCACAGGTGGCCATGAAAAAAGGGGATCCTGACTTAGAACTAGTCCTGCTGCCATAGGGGGCTGGGGCAAGTCCCTCCCCCCTGCCATGGCCTTTCCCGGGGGGGGGGAGGGAGGGAGGACTGAGCCACAGACCAGCCCATGACGGAGCCAGGGTTTGGCCTAAGTGCTAGGTGGGGCTAAGTGCCCCGGGATGCATGGAGATCTGCATCTGAAGAAGTGGGTTTTTTACCCACAAAAGCTTATGCCCAAATAAATCTGTTTAGTCTGCAAGGTGCCACCAGACTCCTCATTGTTTTTAAGAAACAGCTGGACAGTCAGAGGCATTTGTGTACACGTCCGTGTCGGCAAGATGGGGATTACTTACAGAAATGAGGATTTTTAATAAATTTTGAATTCCGGGGGAAAGGGAGGGAATCACATTACGAGAATCCAGAACAGTATTAGAGGACTCTATGACCATATTGGATATATGGATTCCTTGGGCGAGGTAACAGCAGAAGTACGAAAGCTAGTGCAGCCTACAGGCTCAGAAACAAAAGGGCAAAGTAAAAGAACCCAAAACGTATTTATTTCATTTAATTACTTTCAGGTGCACAGCTCCTGAGACTTGCAGTCTTGTGGTTACTCTATCATGGGGTTGTATATCTACAGTAGAAATTTGCCATTGAGAAGCATGTCATATAAGATAATATAGGGGCCTTTAGTCAGGGCTGGCTCTACCATTTTTGCTGCCCCGAGCAAAAACAAAAAATGCCGCGTGGACTGTGCCACCCCAAGAATGGACAGAATGCCGCCCCTTAGCATGTGCCGCCCCAGGTCTGTGCTTCCTCCACTGGTGCCTGGAGCCGGCCCTGCTTTAGTGATTATTTGAGAACCGAGGTTTGCACACAAGTGAGGATGTGAAAAAGCAGGAGGTGCTGCTGGAGGGAAAGGTAACATTGGTGGATCAAAGGAAAGCGAAGAAGTTTTGAGAGGAACAGCAGCACTCAGTCTGCCTTAAAGTCACATGATCTCAAAGAATAAACTTTAGTATTGAAAAACACAAACAAAAATGTAGTATTAAAAACGAACATTGCCCTACGCATAGGAAGGGCTGGACTAACCCCAGTGAGCTGTGACTGCTGGAGCTACCGGCACGACAATGCCTTGTCTCGGACCATCTTCTGCGAGAGACACCGCTGAGCCCCAGGGCTGAGACAGGTGCTCGGAGGGTCCCGGCTCCAGGCGAAGGGGGTCAGTTTAGTACAGATGCTAAGGCCCGGCTTCAAGGCAGGGTGGGGGCCTGTTAACACCCTGCAGTCAGGACCCAAAGGGGATTAGCAGATTGGGACAAGCCAGGGATCCGGTCTGTGTCCCGGCCAGGCGGGTTAGTGTCTAGCAGAGATCGGTGGCGAGTTAACACGTGCACTGATGGGGGTTGAGCTCTGCCCGGGCTAAGGCAGGGCAATGGGGACGTGCTCGGAATAAGGCGGGACCCCCTGGCCGGGGGCTGCAGGGAGCCGGGCCTGGCCGGGGGGTGCGAAGGGCTCCAGGGACTCCCGCCTCCGCCGTGTCCAGGCGCGGGGCGGCCCGGTGCCTCCTGCGGGGGGGCCCCGCCCCCCAACGCCGGTTCCTGCCCCCGGCTCGGCCCCCGCCCCCGCCCCCGCAGGAGGCGCGGCCGGGTTCGGCTCCCCGGGTCTCTCCCCCGCCGAGCGGCTCCTGCCCCGCCTCGGCCCGCCCCGAGGGCGGAGACCCGCGGCCCCGACCCGGAACTGCAGGCGGCGGCGGCTCCGCGGGGTGCCCGGGCCGGTGAGTGCGGTGGGGCGGCCCCAGAGCCCTGCCCCGGGGGCCCGTGGGGGCGGGCCCCCCAGGGGTGGCCGATGAAGGCGGGGGTGGGCCGGGTGCTAGGTCCCAGGGGTGCGGGTGGGCCGGGTGCTAGGGCCTGGGGGTGGGCCGGGTGCTAGGTCCCAGGGGTGCGGGTGGGCCGGGTGCTAGGGCCCCAGGGGTAGGGGTAGGGGTAGGGGTGGGTGGCCCTTGGCATCGGGCACACCAGCTGTTCCTTCCCTCCAGCTCCCTGCTCCATGGCGGGTCCCGGTGTCCCCTCCGCTCCTCTCCCTTTCGGGGTTGGTGGGTGTAGCTGAGCTGGCAGCCCGAGGCTCGGTTATCCTGCCTGGCGCTGCCCGGCCCAGGGCACACATGCTCTGGCAGGTTCAGCCTGGCTCTGTGCCAGCCCCACGCGCCCAGCCAGGTGTTGGAACTAGCTGGGCCTGTCAGCCCCATGACCCGTTCCCGTGCTGCCCTTTCCCTGCCCGCTGTGGCCCTGCTCTGCATTGCAAACATACCAGTTACTCAGCCAGAGCCGGACTCAGCTCATCAACTCATTCCAAAAGGCCGACAGGCGAGCTGCCGAGAGAGTCTGGCCCCACCAGACGTTCGCAGGAGAGCAAACCAACCTGCCGCATCCAGCGTGGTCAGAGGACGACAATGGGCACGTTGAGGCCACGCGGTCAGGATAATGCAGCCACCACCTGGGAAGAGAGAACGCGGGCGACCTAGAGAAACATTACACACAACGCTGCAGAAAAGAAGCCACATCCATCAACCATCCGCTCGGAAGCCTGGACACGCCAGCACGAGACCAAAACGCATGGCGAATGCCGGCGGACGCTCCGGGGGCGTGGGGGGATTAAAAACCCCCTAACTCTAGCCCTCTCCTCAGGCTGGCTGCTCGGCCTCCGCCGGCTTGTGCTCAGTCGATTTCAATACCGCTGGTAGGAAACGAAGGGTATGTCTACACAGGGATAAAGCACCTGTTGCTGGCCCCAGGTCAGCTGTGTAGATGCTTCAGCTGGCGCTCTGGGACCCTGCGAGGGTGGAGGGCAAAGCCGCCGCTAGGAATAAGCAGACTAAGCAATTGCTTAGGGCCCCGAGCAGCTCCAGGGGGCCCCCATTTGCTTTTCAAATACGTGTTAGGGGGGAAAAATATTCCTGCTTAGGGCCTGCAATGGGCTGGCCTGAGCCCGAACCACTACACAGCCAATTTTAGCTCCACCTCCTGAGCCTTGCGAGCCTGGGCCAGCTGTGGCCGAGCTGTGGGACTTTTCGCTCTGTGTAGACCTACGCTAGCAGGCTCTTTGCTGGAGAGGATTTTACTATCTGGTCAAACGCCACCAAAACCCCACGTATCGAATCCAGCGAGCGGCGGTTCGCAGTGCGATGACGAGCAGCGGGGCTTTGCCGAGCCGGGTTTGACAGTCATTGTGGGTTCCTACTTGGCTGTCGCTCTTCCTTTTTTTCCTTCCTGGCTGCCCTCCGCTTTTTCTTTCTCTTTCCTGAAATAGCCTGGGGTCTCTCTTCTTGCAGTCTTCAGCGCCAGCTTCCTCTTTTCTCTTTCTCGGCCTCTCCCCTTCCCACTCGGTTCGCTCCCTACCTTCCAGGTATTTTCCCTCTCCCTCTCACCCCCCTCTCAAATCCTACCAGCTCCAGAGCCCTGCTGAGCAGATGACGAACTCTGCTAGCTGCAGGGTGATGGCACAGCTGCGGGGGAGCACTGATCGGGGCAATTCTCTGCCCTCTCTCTGGCTGCTGCTTTACCCCTTCTCCAGCCTTTATTTTTGAGTTCCCTGCCGCTGCCAGTAGGTTTTGGGGCCTTCTTCCCAAGTGGCCTCTGAATGAAACTGACCGGCTGCTTGAGGGTCAGTTTCTACTTGGCTGCAGCTTGTGGACTCTCTGCAGCCACTGCTGAGGCGGGGAGACGGAGAGCACGTTGACACTACTGAGCTGATGCCGAAAATGGCCCCCTAGACGTGGCATACGTCCATGGAAGGGGTTTTTCTGCCTGCGCAGTGATTTGCCTCCCCGAACGACGGTAGCAATGCCGACAGAAGCGCTCTTCTCCTGCGTGATCAAACGCAGGCTTGGATTGTGCAGGAGGTGACGGGACTTGGCCGAGAGAGCGTTCTCCTCACCCTGGCTGAGTGGGGTTTTCAGGCTGTGCCCCCGGCCGTAGCACCTGATGGCCCTTAGCGTCGGCTTCTGCGTGTTGCCCCGTGTGCTGACGGCTCACGGCTGCTCCCAGCTGACCGGGATCCCACTGGTCTCTGGCCCGGTGTGGGGGGCCTCTGGAGGACTGTAATTCTGTGCTGCATTCATTAAGCCCTTGTTCATCTTCACCCTGCCCATGTGCATTCCCAGCGGTGGGCATGGTGCCACCTGGCACACTCGAGGGCGTGCCAGTCCCACGAGCGTGATGCAGGCAGGTGACTTCTGAGCGGTCATTGCGACTGAGTGCCCCCCCTTTCTCTTTCAGGAGTTGCTGTGTGGGGCGGGGAAGGTTCCGAGCAGGAGCCGGAGAACCGGGACCATGCCGCCCCCCAAAGACGTGGTGAAAATCGCCATTCAGATGATGGGAGCCATCCCACAGCTCATTGAACTCAACCAGGTAACGTCCTGCCTCCTGGAAGGCCCAGCTGGCGTGGGGGGGGTTCCTGCTACTGGAGGGGCTGGCAGGGCAGGGATGTGTCTCGTGCTGTGTACTCGGGTGCCGTGCCAGGGGGCGATGCCCGGGCCACGCTCCCCACATGCTGTTTCTCTTTGTTTTCAGACCAAGCCCCTGGCTGCGGTTGTGAAGGAGGTTTGTGACGTGTGAGTAACTCTTCTGTCTGCTCTCTAGCCTTGGCAGTTTGGGGGCCTCTGTCCTAGGCTGTGGTAAAAGCCGTCTGGGCAGCTGTGGGGAGTCCATGGCCCTCCACCTGCCCTGGGGGGGGAACCGGGGTGTCCGAGAGCAGCCCCTGGCCCGTGTCCCTGCCCCCCAGGGTGTGCCGCCAGAGCAGATGGAGAGTCCAGGGTTCCCCACGGTGGCCCAGGCTCTCTGGGCAGCTCTGACCCCAGCCCCAGTTTCTGGCCAGCCCAGGGGGGTGGAGCCTTGGGGGAAGGGGAGGAGCAGGGGGCAGGGTCCTGTGGCAGGGGTAGTGGTGTGGAGAGCCCCAATAAATCTTAATCCGCCTCTGTTGGCAGACCATCTCTGAGAATGAGCAGGCCCTTTGGGGGATGTCTCGCCCCTCCCCCAGCTCTTTGGCTGGCCCCTCTGCTCCCCACCCCGGCGCAGCCGTGTGGCACGCCGGGCAGTCGGCAGGCGATGAGCGTGGGCGGAAGGGGGAGACCTGACTCTCTCTCCCGCTGCAGGTGGAACCTGGGCAACGCCGAGCACTACGCCCTGCAGTACGTGGACGGGCAGCAGACGTACATCACCGAGTCGGTGAGTGGCCGGCAGCACGTGAGGCTCTTGCTGGCTCCTGGAGCCTGTTGGCCGGTTCTGACCTACAGATTCTTCATCCCGTTTCCTTGTCTGTCTCGTTGTAGAACCGCGCGGAGATTAAGAATGGGAGCATTCTGCGGCTGACCACTTCTCCGGTACGTCCCACCTGTATCCTCCTCCCCTCTTTGTGACTGGAGAGTCAGCTAGACACAGATCCTGCTGCTGACTCACTGTCAATCCCCTGTGCCTCGGTTTCCCCAGCAGTAACGTGGGGATAAGGATACTGACCTATCTCAGTACAATTCCAGGGGAATTTGAGGTTTGACTAGTGTGTGTGTAAAGTGCTTGGAGATCCCTGGTGCCAAGCAATATTGCTATTGCTCAGGTCTGGCTTCCCGCTTCAGCTCCCGCCATGGGACGGCTCTGGCCTGACCCCTCTTCACCCAGTCTCTCCCTATGGGATTGTCCCGGCCCAATTTCCCCCCTCACCCTGTTGGGATTCCCAATCCCTGATGTCCCCTCTCATGCCGACTCCTTCCTGGCTGGCAGGATCAGGAGGCAGAGCGGCTGCACAATGGGATCCGGAGTCACAACCTGGACGTGAAGGCAGACTCCCTGAAGAAGCTGGCGAACCTCTCCCGAGACATCACCTTTGCCCAGGAGTTCATCAATAGGAACGGCCTGAAACAGCTCTTCCTTATTGTGGAAGAGGGGAACGAGTGAGTGAGTCGCTCCTCTTTGCCCCTCCCCGCATCCGATGAGTTCCCCTCTCTGCCCCCACGTACACACGTGCCTGGCTTGTCCTTTCCCCTGCCCCCTCCCCGGCGAGGCTGTGCAGCCAGGGGAGGTAGGACGCGCTCTGCATGCATTGCACACACCGTTGTGCTCTGGAAGTCTAGAGGACAGGGATGGAAAGGCCTCCGCCTGGGGCCCTGGCAAGGCAGGACTTGCCCCTTGTAGGTTTGTCCATCCCAGATGTTCCATCCCTCCCCTGGGGAGACTGGATCTCACTGCCAGGAAATCTCCTGAGGATCAGCCTGTGTTGTTCCGCGCCCCATTGCTGTAGTCACTGCCTCCCACGTGTACCCCCCCAACTGATCCCTCGCCCTCCTTCAGTGTGACCCCCCTGGATATTCGCTGTGTCCCTCTCCATCATCGCTTGGCCAGGCCAGACGGACGTAGCTCTTTGGCTTCTTCCTCGGTCTTGGCTTTTCTTTCAGCACGTGTTAGTTTTCCCCGGGGTCCCGCCGGGCAGCCTGCACTTTCCTGGCTCCGGGGCGCGTGGAACACCGTGTGTTGTGTTGTCTGGCAGCGTTGCATGTGCGTGTCGTTAGACTCCATTGTAGAGCATATGCCTGAGGCAGCAGAATTCAGGTGTTCCCCTGGTTTTCCTTGACGCTTGTATGCTTAACTGTGCAACTGTAACGTCCTGTGTCCTCCTTGGCGCTTTCCGGGTCTCCACACTCCTCCTTGGGCTAAGCGAGAGGCTGATTTCTTGTACCGAGTGTTCTCCCTCCATTGCTCATCTCCTGTCTCTTTCTCTCGCCCTCTCCCTGTTTTCTGTCTCTCTAGGTGTTTCTAATGTGCCCATCGCTGTGGTGTCTGGGTGGCTTTGTCCTTGCTGCCCTGGCCTATTGAGCGGCGTTTCTGTGGGGTTCCTGGGTCCCCTCTCACCATGTTTGCTGTTCTGTTGCTCCAGTACAGGGGAGATTCTAGCTCACACCCTGAAGGCATTCATGGAGCTGATGGAGCACGATTTTGTCTCCTGGGAGACGCTGAGTCCGGCCTTCATCAAAAAAGTAGGTGCCTCCCCGGAGCCTTTGCGCCCCCCGCCGTGCTGTGGCGGCTGAGCTAGGCATGTCTCTGACCTCCCGTTGTTACAGATAGTGAGGTACGTCAACACGGGTGGGATGGACACCTCCATCCAGCAGCTCTCCCTGTCCATCCTGGAGAACATGGTCCCGAGCAGCCGCCACCTCTTTGAGCTGGTCAAACGTGAAGTGACCCTGGATCGCCTCCTCACCCACCTGCAGGTGTAAGTACAGCCACAGGCGCCGACTTTCAGCGTTCCCTGAGGGTGCTTCGGCCCCGCCCCCTCCCCTGAGGCTCCACCCCTGCCCCGCCTCTTCCCAGCCCCGCTCCTCCCCTTCCCCCCAGCGCCTCCTACCTGCCACCGAACAGCTGATTGGCAGTGGGCGGGAAGTGCTGGGTGGAGGGGGAGGAGCTAATGGGTGGGGCCTGCCGAACAGCTGATCGGTGGGTGGCTGCTGATCACCCTTTTTCTTTTTCTCGTGGGTGCTCCAGCCCCGCAGCACCCATGGAGTTGGCGCCTATGAGTACAGCGCAAGCCATGATCCCATCCTGCCTCTGCCGGCCTCCATTTCCTCGGCCTGCCCCACTTCCCTGGGGAGAGCAATCCGCAGCCTCCTCCAGTTCCCTGCTCCTCCACCTTCCTTTTCCACTATGATTTCAGCCCGTCACGCTTGGCTATGGTGGGGACTCGCCCCTCGGATGTTTGCTGTCCCCGCGTCCCGGCTTAGCTCCGTGTAGCTCTTTATCTCCGTCCGCCTGGCTCGCTCCATGTTGCCTCCCAAGTTATGTTGCTTCTCCAGGCTTCCCATCTAGCTCCGGCTGGGAATGAGCTCCCCGGTAACCCCCAGCATGCCGGCTGTGCGTGCTCTGTAGCCATTTAGAGACAGGCCTGTTCGCCCCTCTGCTCCTTTGCTGGGTCCCTCAGCATTGCTGCTCTCCCGCTGAATCTCTGGCGCCAGTAACACTCTCAGCATTGGGGTGCTGTTGGAACCGCACCCCTGGCCGATCTGGGGGGGAATCTGAGCTGGCGGAGCCGTGTGCCGGCTCTGAAATGAGCCGCGGCCTCTAGGCAGTTACAGCCCCGCAGGAGAGCAGAGTCTGGGGGTCCCAGCGGCCCCTGATCTGGTCCTGACTTGTTCTCACTCTTGGTCTGGCCGGGTCTGTAGCGAACACTCTCTGGTTTCTCCTTTTCTCCGGTCCTGCCCCGGCCAGCCCGACTCCATGTGGCTTTGGGAACACTGGGTGCATGGCATCGCCTCTCCTGCCCCCTGGTGAGCCCGGCCAGGGCTCAGCTCCGCCAGCCTCCCCCGACACGGGCTGGGGGGGCAGGCCTGGCACACGTGACCGCTCCTCGCCCTGCTGTCC
The DNA here is from genome assembly GCF_002925995.2 of Terrapene triunguis. NCBI lineage: Eukaryota > Metazoa > Chordata > Testudines > Emydidae > Terrapene > Terrapene triunguis. The sequence goes on along the minus strand of NW_020664517.1, from coordinate 440,425 downwards.
CTCGCTGGTTCTGGAACAGCCCCCGTCCGCCTGGCTGGGCGGCAGGAAGTTCATGCCCTAGCGTCTGGGTGGGAGAGAGCTCCCCCTCCTACCTGGGTTTAAATCCCTCCTGATAAGCCCTGCCAGCATGGAGCAGGCGCTCGGCGCTCGTCTGCTGACGCACAGCCTGTCAAATGCAGGCGTTCGCCTCGCCCTGCCCGCCCCAGGCCCTCTTCTCTCTGCACTGTCGGCTGGGTCATGGGCCCAGCAGGGCTCTGCCTTGGCCTTCCTCACCCCAGGTCTCTCTCCAGGCCCTTGAATGCCCGTCAATATCTTTGTGCCCACTCTCTGCAGGGAGCCCGCTGCCCTTACGTGCCCACCTGTGCCCTGGCACCGGGCGCCAACGGAACATCCCCTGATCTGTACCTGGCTCACAGATGCCTCCAGCCGGCTTCCCCACTGGGAGCTGAGAGCTGTGTGCAGCCTGGTGGTGTGGGGCCGGTGGGGACAGCTGGGCTGGGAGAAGAGCTGGGGGTGGGCGGCTCAGGCCCACCCTCCGGGCTAGTCACGCTAGTGGTTCATTTCCTTGCCCCTAGGACCAACCAGCAGCTGCAGCTCAAAGCCATGGCGCTGCTCATCGCCCTGCTGCTGAATGCCAGTGACGCGGAGAGGAGGGTAAGGTCCCCCAGAGCTGGCCATGCCCCTGGGGATCGCTGGGGGCGAGGAGGAAATGCAGTCTGTCTGCCCAGAGAGTGGGGGGCAGTCACTGGGAAGGGCTGTTTGGGGCTGGGGCAGGGGAGGATGGGGGCTGCCTGTCCGTGTTGGAAAAGACAGTGGTCAGGTCAGGGGAGCTGTGCCAGGCCCGGCTTGCTGCCTGCCTGCCGGCCAGGGGTGTCACCCTGCTGGGTTCCCTGGGCTGCTCCACAAGGCGCTTTGCCTAGCAATGTCCCAATGGTGCTAGCGCCAGCTCAGTTCCCTGGAGGGGGCGATGCCGGAGCCCTGGCGTAGAGACGAGCCGGCGTTTTAACTACCGTGCTGTCGGACCCTCCTCGGGCAGGTCGAGAAGACGCAGGGCCTAACCGCAGTAGCTGGTGCCTGTCTGCACTAGGGCTCCGGCCGGCAGAGCTCCACGGACGATTGCAGCCCGGGGCACTGGCTGCTTGCCTGGAGCATCCTGCTGAGTCGCACTGAGCTCCCAGCACCGCGTCCCTGCTCCCCCCGGCTGCTGCGGAAGGAGACGCGTGTGGCCGAGGGGACAGCTGGGCATGAGCCTTTACTCTGCCTGCCCTACCTCTCGCCTTCGAACAGCAGCACTTCCATTGCCCTGCGTGGCGCCGAGAACGGGCCGGGACCAACTGGCCAGCTGCTTTATCGCCCTCTGTGCCCTGCGCAGAGCCCCGCACAGGCCTGCCCTGTGCCCACCCCTCGGCTCTCTGCTCCGCCGAGTGCTGATCTGGGCTGGACTCTTCCACCCGCTAGATCCTTTCGTTCCCTGCACGCCCGTGTAACGTTCAGAGCCTGCCTGTTCCCCCCCGCCCGGGCAGCTGGCCTCGCCCCGTGGATTGGTGGGGAGAGCGGCTGCTGGAGGAAGCCGGCCAGCGGCTGCGGGGAGCTCAGGCCTGCCGCTTCCCGGAGCGGGTGGGGCTGGGCTGGGAGGCGCGCGTCTCACCAGCTCTCTCCCTTCCTAGGACATGATGGGCTATCTGGGCGAGAGGAACATCCGGCAGTTCATTCACAAGGTGGGAACGCAGAGAGCTCCTGGCCTCACGCCCCTCCCTGGCCGCCCCGCCCCTCCCCTGCGGTCTGCCCCCTTGCCAGGTGTCTGTGCGCCCAGAGCCTCCGCCGGCAGCATTTCTGTCCCCTTCCCCCGCTTTGCGCCAGCCTCCTACCAGTGCTGCCGTGCCCTCCCGCTGCCCGCCCTGGCACCTGGGTGCCTGCAGCTGCCTCTGTCTAGCGCTGGCCCCAGCAGCTCTGGGAGCGGGCACAGAAAGCTGGGATCCAGGCTGGGGTCACTGACGGCCTTCATTTGCGGGCTCCTGTAGAACATTATCCACGCCTCGGAGCCGATGGGGGATGAGATGGCCCATTACCTCTACGTGCTGCAGTCCATCACCCTCAACCTGCTGGAGCGGAGGATGCGGACCCCCATGGACCCCTACTCGCAGGTCTGCCGGGCTCTTCTCCCCCTTATCCCCCCCCCGTGGGCCTGTCGGGTGAGCTCTCCTGGGTCTGCCCTGGGCGCTCTCCTCCGCAAAGTGTCCCCCTCCCACCTTTCCTGCCCCTGCCACTCCTCCTCCCACCCCAGAGAGCGCCGGCCTCTCTGCCATTACACCAGTCCTCTTTGCTTCCCGTCCTGCTGAGAGTTGGCTGGAGGGGATGGCGCTACCGCCCCCTGCTGGTGGAGGGAGGCAGGGCGGTGCTGTTCCAGGTGTGCCCAGGTCACGTAGGGCTGCGTTTGAGTGCTCAGCACCCACAGCTGGAACTGGCCTTTCCAAGGGCTCAGCTCCCAGGGGTGGGAACCCATCTCAGAAGAGATCAGTACAGCTGGAAAGGTGCAGAGTGCAGCGCAAATGATGTGGGGGATGGAGCAGCTTCCGTACGAGGAGAGATGAACAAGACTGGGACTGTTCGGCTTAGAAAAAAAACAACTGAGGGGGGATATGATGGAGGTCTCTAAAATCGTGACTGATGTGGAGAAAGTGAATAGGGAAGTGTTATTTACCCCTTCACACAAGACAAGAACCAGGGGTCACCCAATGAAATTAACAGGCAGCAGGTTTAAAACAAAAGGAAGTATTTCTTCACACAATGCACAGTCAACCTGTGGAACTCCTTGCCAGGGGATGTTGCGAAGTCCAGAAGTATAACTGGGTTCATAAAAGAATTAGCTAAGGATGAGACTGGATGACGAGATGTCACTTGATAATTGCCCTGTTCTGTTCATTCCCTCGGAAGCACCTGGCATTGGCCACTGTCAGAAGACAGGATACTGGGCTAGATGGACCTTTAGTCTGACCCAGTGTGGCTGGTCTTATGTTCTTATGTACTTATACCTCTGAGCCAGGCGGCCTGGTCCCTCCCCTGTCCATGGGTTTGTTCATCTGGGCCTCCCTCCCCTCTCCTGGGTTGGGACCCCGCAAAGCTCTGGTGTTTTTGTTTGCTAGCTGGGGGGCTGTGGTCCCAGGGGCGCTAGATGGGGAGGCCTGGTGGGGCCCATTTCTTTCCCAGCAGGGTCTGAGCTCTGCCTGTGGGGTGGGGCTCGGGGCGGCAGCCCTTTCCTGGCCTCGCTAGGGCCGGACTGAGGCACCGGCCGGGCCCTGCTCTCTCTGCAGGAGCAACGGGAGCTTCTCCAGTTCCTGCGTCACAGCGCCTTCGAGTCGGAGAGCGAGGCTTCTGCTGGCACCGTCAGCGCGGAGCGCCGGCGCTCGGTGTGTGTCACAGAGTTCCGCAAGCTGGGCTTCCAGGTGAGTTGCCGCCCAGACCTTCCGCGGGGCAGGCTCCGAACCGCTCTGCCCGGAGAGCTGCAGGGGTCATTTCCGCCTCGGCTGGCGGCGGTCAGGAGCTAAGAGCGGGTCGCGGCTGTCTTGCGAAGGCAGGAGCCGTGCGGAAGTGTGGCACGCGCCGTTTCTCCCCCGCTTCCCCACATCTCTTGCCTTGGCAGGAGAACCGCGACCAGCACTTGGCTTCTGTCGGCGTCGGGATTGCACCAGGGTGTGCTGGCCCCTTAAGGGAAGCCCTCGCACCCTGTTTTGGCCCTTCGGGGAGAGGCGCTGTGCGGGTGGAAGGTGGGAATTGTGGGCAGGAAGCAGTGCATGCTGGGAAAGGGGGAGGGGGTGAGAAGGAACCTCGAGAGCCCAGCAGCAGTGTCCCCTTCTCCCAGAGCCCTTGCCCTTGGGTACAAGGTCTGACCCCAGCCCCTCTAGAGGGCAGCTCAGTGCCCACCCCTCGAGCGTGGGCTTTGGGCCTGGACCAGGCAGTGGCACGACTGTCCTCTCCAGACTCCGCTGTCCCTGCTCCCCAGGGCTATGTCCTCTCTTGTCCTGCCTGCCTCCCTGCCCCTTCCACGGGACACTTCAGCAGCGCCCTCCCAGCTCTGTTCCCGGCTCCATCCCCACTGCTGGCCCCGGGCCAGACCCCAGTCACTGGAGAGCCCCTACCTGGACCTTGGCCTGGCACCATGTGAGATTGCAGGATCCTTTATGTCAGCCAAGAGGTGGCTGGAGGCCTGGGGCTCTGGGGCCAGCCTGGGCCCCCGGCACAGCCAGGAGCACATACAAATGGCAGCTCTTTCCCATGTCTGATAGCCTTGCTTCTGTGCGCTGCATGTAGCCAATCCCATCTGAGCTCAGCAGGCCCCGTTAGGGGCCTTCAGGACGCGCTGCCGGCTTGGGGAGCCTGCGTCCTGCCCAGGCTGTGCGTCCCCACGAAGAGCTGCGGAAATCTCATTGGGTTCTCACTGGGCCGCCTGGCTTCATCTCAGCCCCTCGTTCCCCAACGCGCTGGTAATCCTGGGGTCTCTGGAGCCGTAGTGAGCCCATGGGACCGTGACCGATACGTACCGACTGTTCGTATCGGCGTCTAAACGGGAGCCCTCTCCTTTGCGCTGGGGTCAGTCACGAAAGCTGCGTCCTCTTGTGTCCTCCCAGAACCACAGTAACCCTGCCCAGGACCTGCACCGCGCGCCCCCAGGACTGCTGGCCCTGGACAACATGGTCTACTTCTCCAGACACTGCCCGAGCGCCTATAGCAGAGTGAGTGGATGTTCCCGGCTCGTGAGCTGTGCCCCATGCACAGCCCTGGGAGGTTTCTCCCATCTCGCCGGGTTTGCCTACACGTGGAGCTATTCAGAAATAGTTATTTCACTTCAAATTCCCTCCCTACCTTAATCTGAATTAACTTTCCAGTGTAGTCGAGCCTTTATTTCTCGTAGCTGGAGAGCCAGCACCCCCTAGCAGTAGGTCTGCCTGGGCCTTCCTATCCTAAGGCCATTTTGTCAGTTATTCGTAACATCCTCAGCTGTTCGGCCAACGTTCACGCTGATCTTTGTCTCTGCCTGAGGCTGGCAGGTTTGGGGAGGGGGGGGTGTTGAGCCAGGCTATTTTGGAGTGCAAGGAAAGCGGCAGCTACACTTTGGGTACAGATATTGGCGGCGTTTTTGTCCCGCTCTTGTGCTGAAGCGGGCGGGCAGCTGAAATTTCCCATGGCCCTTGGGGAGCCAGAGGTGTTTTCAGCACTGCTAAAAACCATCTCTGGTTTGGCTGAAATAGAACAGTGTAAATATCATCTTCACACGTGTGGAGTAAGAGCACTCAGGATCCTGGACTCATCAGGACACATGGCGGGAAACGCGGGCAAATTCCCTGACGCAAAGCGCTGGGTTCTCTGGTTTGTGCTGTACGGGGGTCAGACTAGCTGAGAACAAGGGTCCTTTCTGTGCGTCTATGAAAAACCTACAAATAAATGCAGCTCAGGTCCTGATAGCAGCACGCCGTCCCCCCGGGCGCTGAGCAGTCCCGTCGCTGGGGGCTGGGACGTAGGATGGATGGTACCGTAGTGCCCTGCTTCTGGAGCTGGCCGAGATGCCAGTAAAAACATTGTGTCCCTGAAAAATACCGACGGGGACTGGTCTGCCCGTCTTCTCCACGCGTCTCCGGCAGCGTCTCCTTTCGGTTCCCAAGCGAGCCCGGCTGCTTCGGGGCATGACGCTTCCTCATTGAGTTCTCACTGCCACTGAATTCTAACCCGCCCGCCCCGGGGGGCACCCGAACCCCGAGCTTCCTGTCCGCGGTGCAGCTGGTGGGAGCCTTTGGGCTTGGAGGGGGTACGCGGACCTTACCCGTCACTGCCCTCGCTAGCCCTGCCTGGGAGAGCTCTTTGGCGGCTCTGCCTGCCCGGGGGCGTGTGCGCTCAGGGAGCTGTGACAGGGCCCGTGTCTCTCAGTTTGTCCTTGAGAACAGCAGCCGTGACGATAAACACGAGTGCCCGTTTGCCCGGAGCAGCATCCAGCTCACCCTGGCCCTCTGCGAGATCCTGCACGTCGGGGAACCATGTGAGTGCCCGGCCCCTTGCGTCTGCTAACGTAGCCCGTCCAGAGCCCCACGACTCCCGGCTGAAACCGGGGGGCATCACAGATCCTGGCTAGGTTAGGGGGTGGTCACAGCTGAAACCTTGTGGGTGTCCTAGCTGGGGGGGGGGGGCGGATGGGTGCAGCCATATCCTGCAGGCATCATGGTCGCCATTTCTGGGACCTCCTGGTTGTTGAGGTTTTCCAAAAGAGCAGGGAAACCTAGTCCCATTGTGTCCTTCTTGCCTCAGGCTCGGAGACGGCCCAGGCCTTCTACCTCATGTTCTTCGGTCAGGACCACTTCTTCCAGGAGCTCTTCTGTATCTGCATCCAGCTGCAGAACAAGACCTGGAAGGAGATGCGTGCCACGCAGGAGGACTTCGACAAGGTGAGCCCCGTGCTGCCATGGAGCGGGGTGTCCAGGGTCTCACTGGGCAGATGGGATCTGGACAGATCTGCACTGTGGAACGGGGTGGTGCCATGTGCTGGTGCCATGTGCCGCACAGAGGGCGTGGGGGGCTGTGGAGCGGGGTCCCGTGCCAGTGGGATGGTGCCGTGTGCCCCGTGGGGGGCTGTGGAGCGGGGTCCCATGTGCCCTGCGGGGGCGCATGGGGGGGCTATGGAGCGGGGTCCCATGCCGGCGGGGTGGTGGCATGTGCCCCGTAGGGGGACAGTGGAGTGGGGTCCCGTGCCGGTGGGGTGGTGCCGTGTGCCCCGCGGGGGGCTCTGGGGTGGGGTCCTGTGCCGGCGGGGTGGTGCCGTGTGCCCCGCAGGGGAAGTGGGGGGCTGTGGAGCGGGGTCCCGTGACAATGCCCTGTGCCTGCAGGTGCTGCAGGTGGTCCGGGAGCAGATCACCCGGACCCTGTCCCTCAAACCCACCTCCCTGGAGCTGTTCAAGACCCGAGTGAACGCGCTTAACTACAGCGAGATCCTGAGACTGCGGCAGACGGAGAGGATGCACCAGGAGGAGACGCTGGCCGTGCCTGTGCTGTGAGTGGGAGAGGGGCCGGGGCACAGGGAAAGGGGCCCCGGCTCTGTATCAGGAGCTGCAGGGGGAGCCCCCTACTCTGCCAGTTGGGGCCTTGGAGGTCTGGGGTCCCTGCTCTGAGCATTGGGGGGAGGTCTGGGGGTCTGCTCCAAGTGCTGGGGAGGGTCTGCGGTCCCTGTGCCGAGCACTGTGGGGGCGGGGCGGGGTCCCTGCGCTGAGCGCTGCAGGGGAGGGGCGGCGGGGGGAGCCCTGCCAGCCCGCTGGGGCTCAGCGCTGCGCTCGGGATGGACCTGCCCATGTCCCATCTCGCCCGCTCCCCAGGGAACTGCGAGAGAGGCTGAAGCCCGAGCTCCTGGAGCTGATCCGCCAGCAGCGGCTCCTGCGGCTCTGCGAGGGGACCCTCTTCCGCAAGATCAGCAGCCGCCGCAGACAGGGTGAGGTCAGGGGCAGCGCCACGTCCTGGCGCGCTGGGCCCTGACACCCGGGGGCCGGAGGGGGCGCTTGGCACTGTGGGGGGAGTGGTCAGTGTCCCTCAGGTGGTGGGGGAGAGGTCCGAGGTGCCTGCGGGGGGCAGACAGTGGGCACTGAAGTACGTTCGCTAAACTCTGGAGACCAGCGTGGCTGAACTGGAGGAGCTAAGGGAGACCCCCGGGACGGTCCCACCCCTGGGCTGGCAGCCCCTGGGCTGTTGAGGAGGATGAAAGTCTCAGGGTAGGAGAACTTCAAGCAGGAGTGTGGGAAACGATCCCAGAATTGGGGCCCTCCCTCCAGATGACGTCATGGTGTCCTCTTGCCCTGAGGATACCCTGCAGCAGTAAGGGCAGCATGGTGCGGGGAGGTCATCACAGCCTGAAATAGTTTCAAAGTGGGGGTCCCAGCAAAAAAAAGTTTGAGACTCCTGGATCTAGACAGACTTGCGTGCAGTGCTGGGGAGGAGCCGGTGGTCATGGTACGTGTCAGTACCGATGACACAGGGAAAGGTAGGAGAGAGGTCCTGGAGGTCAAATTTGGGTTGCTAGGTGAGAGACTACAGTCCAGGGTCTCCATAGCAACATTGTCTGAAATGCTTCCAGTTCCACGCGCAGGGACGGTAAGGCAGGCAGAACCGCAGGGTCTCAATGTGTGGATGAGACGACGGTGTAGGGAGGAGGGATTTAGATTTATTAGCAACCAGGGAACCTTTTGAGAAAGGAGGAGCATATACAGAAGGATGGGCTCCACCTAAGCCAGAACAGAGCCAGATTGCCAGCATGTAAACCTAAAAAGGTCGTAGAGCAGTTTTTAAACTAAGGGCTGGGGGAAAGCCAGTAAGTGTGGAGGAGCACATGGTTCGGACAAAGACATCCCTTAGGGGAGGAGGAGACGTCCGTCTGTGGGTGAGCCGAGGGCCCTGACTGCCACTTCCTTCCCATCCCAGATAAGCTGTGGTACTGCCGCCTGTCCCCCAACCACAAGGTGCTGCACTACGGAGATGTGGAGCAGGGGGTGCAGAGCCCCGCCATTGAGAGCCTGCCGGAGAAGAGTACGTGACAGCCAAGAGGGGGATCGTCCCTCAGAGGGGATGTGATCGCGGGGTGCCAAGTAACAAATGGGGGGCTTCTGTTCTCTCTCGAACACGGAGCAAGGGACGCTTGGTGACTTGGGAAAGTCCAAACCGATGCTCTTCCCACAGGGGGCGGTTAGCCTGGGGAACTCATGGCCACAGGAAGCTGCTGAGGCCAAGAATTTAGCAAGATTCCCAGAGAGAGCGACTATGGAGCGGCCAGAACTGGCATCGTTCATGCCAACCCTCAGCCTAGACAGGATATTGACTGTCCTGCTTTTGGGCTTCAGCTGGTCTCTGTTAGAGAGTGGGGGCAGAGCGTCCCCATCTGCTCCTGGGGTTCGGGCACTGCCCTCTGAAGCAGCTGGCGTTGGCTACTGAGGGAGATGGGACTCTGAGTAGATGGGCCTTGGCTCTGAGCCTGCCTGGTGGGGCCTGGGCTGCTGAATAATGCCGTACTGCTGGCATGTACCCGCTCTGCCCAGCACCCAAGGGGGCTGCCTTTCCTCCTGTGCTTGTCTTGCCAAGAGAGCTGTGCTGGGCTCCCTCAGGGCGCGAGTGTGCAGGGGCTTGGGCTATCAGGGACTCCTGGGCCACCTGGGGTGGGGGTGAGGCTGTGGGGCAGGGGGTGGGGGGAACACGCTGGGCTCTGCTGAGCGCCTCTGCCATGCCTCTGTCCCCCCAGTTCCCGTGGCCGACATCAAGGAGCTGCTGGTTGGCAGGGAATGCCCGCACATGAAGGAGAAGGGCTCCGGGAAGCACAACAAGGTCAGCAGCTGCTCCCTGCCTGGCCACTCACCCCCCCCTCCCCCCCCCAATGCTGGGCTCTGTACAGGCATGTGTCTGTCAGCGGGGTCCCGGGGGTGGGGCTCCTGACGCCTCCCTCTGCTTGTTCTCCACTGCGCTGGTCCAGGGAAGGCAGAGAGCGCGCAGAGATCTGGGCAGGCGCGTGCTGCAATGGCAGCGGTGAAGGGCCAGCAGCTGCCCTGCCTAGGCCACCGTCCGGGTCTTACACCCCCCCGGGCCGGCCGGCAGCGCAGGACCCAGCGTGGAACCTGAACGGGGCAGAGAGCAAGAGCCCAGCAAGACGGCGCTGAGAGCGGACGCTGGGCCGGGTGCTCCCCCACAGCCCTGCGAGCTCACCAGCTCCTTGCCCCGGGTTTGCCCTGCCTGGAGATTGGGGGCTGCTGATACCACGTGTAGGCCTGGGAACTCTCCAGGGGCTTGTCTGTACGGGCGTTACTGGGCAGCCAAAGAGCACCCAGCTTGCTGCACGGCGCCGTCCCGGTGACCTGTCACCGCAGGGTACAGCCTGTCCGCTGCCTTGCCTTGGCCCCGTGCTCTGCACAGCCCTTCCTGTCCTCGCTGCGGCCGCACCCAGGACCGGCTGCCGAGAGATTGAGATGTGCCTGCCCTTTCCCCACAGGATGTCCTGGACCTGGCCTTCTCCATTAGCTATGACGTGGAGGAGTACTACCTGAACTTCATCGCCCCCACTCGCTACGAGGTGAGCCTCTGCGTGCGGCCCGTTGGGCCGGGTTCTAGCTCGGCCTCTGCCGTTGGCTTGGTGGGTGTCCTTGGCAGAGTCTCTGCCCCTTTGTCTGTTTCCCCGTCTGTGAAAGAGGGAGGCGGCTCCCCCTTGGCAAACCCTTCAGGCTCTGTGAGCGGAGAGTGCGTGGCAGGGCTGGTGGGGTCCGTGCGGACAGACAGCAGGAAGCAAGATGGGCACGTGGCCCAGAGCTCATTCCCCGGACACGGCATTCCAAGCTGTAACTCTCCGGGTAAGCCGGCAGCACCCACGCCGCTCTGGGCAGTCCCACCCCACTGCCAGTTGTTGGCCGGGGCTGCGGGCAGTCATGCCTTTGTACGTCGGTCTGGCTGTGCCTTGGGGAAGGCAGGTTCTGCAGTTCACTGCCCAGGCGTCCTCAGAGGCGCTCAGACCAGCCTGGATGAATGGGAAGTTACAATTTCCCTCAGCCCGGGACAGAGGTGAGGGCCCTTGGGGATGGGCTTGAACAGACATCCAAGGGCGAGGGGTGTTGTAGGATCGATTGGGGGGATGCGCATGGCTTAGATCAGATTGGGATGGCACAGGACCTGGCCCTGGATCGGGAAGGGATGGAGGAAGAGGTGTGGTGATGGATGCCAGGGGAGTGTGGTGGATGGACGTGGAGCTAGGAGGCGGCGTGTGAGATGCCAGATGCCTCTGAACGGGGGGAGGGTGCCCGGTGGACTGGGGGGAGAGACAGGAATGCAGCGAGGGGGGCGCATTGGAGGACAGGTGTGGGAGGGGAACAAGGCATTAGCACTGTCCCTGCCTGGAGAAGACACTACACACAGCCGGCTGAGGTTGAACCAGTGTGACTTTGCCCCTAGCCAAGGGCCGGGGGGTCAGATCTCCGCGCAGACACTGGGGGCCGGGGACTGAGCTGTGCTGCACAAAGCCAGCGGCCGGAGCCCTCCCCTGTCCGCAGGCTGGGGCTACACCCTGGCCTGCTGCTTCCCCCTGACCTGTCTGAGGCGCGTGGGCGAGGGGCACACCTGTGGTGTTGGGCGGGAGGCTCGGGAGGAAGTGGGAGGCAGGCAGCGTGGCCCAGCCGGCGGGGGCGACTACCCCACGGCTGAGGCCAGCTTTCGGTTGCCCCTCAGTTCTGCCTGTGGACGGACGGCCTGAACGTGTTGCTGGGCCGGGAGCTGACGAGCGAGCGAACCCAGAGCGAGCTCGACATCCTGCTCTCCATGGAGCTCAAGCTGCGCCTCCTGGACCTGGAGAACATTTCCATCCCCGACGCCCCTCCTCCCGTCCCCAAGCCCCCCAGCAACTTAAACTTCTGCTACGACTTCAGCCCCAATGAACAGTGAGGGCCTCCACCCCCGCCATGGTGCTCTCGCTCCCCGCAGCCAGCCCCAGCTCCCGGCCCTGCTAGCGGGAAGTCTGGGCCAGAGGCTGGGCTGGAAGGGGGGAGGAAGGGAAAACCTGGCTCCCCGCTGTGGCCCCTCCTGCTGGGCAGAGAGTGAGTGGGGGAAGGGCTGGTGGGTGAGAGCCATGATCTCCTTTCCCCCCTCGTCCTGGTTCTGCCCCGGGGGAGCCGCCGAGCCCTGGGTCCACTCCCCCCTTCCCCCTAGGGCAGCCTCCCACCCCTTCCACTTGCCACCCTGACCGAGCGGGGCTCACCCAAGTGCCTCATTGCCCCACGCTGCACTGGTGCTGCTGCTGTTACTGCGCCATGGGGGGTGGCCTGGGGCGCCCCGCTCCCCACGGCAGGCTGCTCCTGGGGGGTTGACAGAGCCTTTGGCAATCCGCCGAGCCCCTTGGAGCTGGCACCATCCTCCTGCAGGAGTCCTCACCTGCTGCACTGGTACGATACGGGGCACCTGGGCACACCCCAGGGAAAGATGCCGAGGTGGCACCCAAGAAGGTACGATTCTGTGCTGCCCCACGCTCCCCCTGCCGCTCTCTGGGCACGGGACACACAGTGATAAGTGACAGCCTGGGCAGGGGGGCTGGTGCCTCTCCCTGGCCCGGTACCTGCTGAGGATCTCTCTGCTGCTGGCTCATCAGCCAAACGCCTGGCAAGGTGGGCTCAGCACTGCAGGAGGAAGCTAAACTGTCACCCTGCAGGGCAGGGCCCAGCTGTCGCCCTGAGCTTTGACGTGGTGCCAGCAGCCCCCGTTATTCTTTATGGACAAGAGGGCGTTCTGGGGAAAATCTGCCTTCCAGCAGCTATGGTGTTAAAGCTGCTGGGGCCAAATGGCTGAGCGACTCCCTGAGCACAAGGAGAAAGGGAGTCACTGCCAGTCCCCTCTGCGAGCCTCCCTGGCTGGGGGGAGCTGAGGCTGGGCATGGGCGGGCGCCTGCTGCAGGCTCCACTGTCACTCGGGGCTGAAGTCTGCACCCCGGGAATCCCGGCCAGGCTGCCAACGCCCCACCGCTGTCACTCGGGGCTGAAGTCTGCACCCTGGGAATCCCGGCCAGGCTGCCAACGCCCCACCGCTGTCACTCAGGGCTGAAGTCTGCACCCTGGGAATCCCGGCCAGGCTGCCAACGCCCCCCTGGGCCTGGGGCTCCAGCCGAGCCATCCCTGGTCACAGCCCAGCACTGACTGCCTCGCCCCTCCTACCGTCTACCCTGCCCCGGGATCCACTGCCCCCCTTCGCCAGAATGCTGCACTTACTAACTGGCCAGCCTGTTTCCCTGGCCCCTCACCCTGCTCTGTACCACTCCAGCCTGGTGCTTCTACTGAGAGAGGTACCCCGTGGCACCAGGCCCTTCCCCCCCACCTCTATATGGGACTCGAATAATACTAAGGGACTAACCTGCCAGATTGTCTCACACTGGATCTGCACTGTCCCCTGCCCTGGGGCTGGAGAGGGCTGAGAACAGAGCCCTTCCACCACCCAGCATTTGGACAATAAACACTTGTACGGAGAATCCCACGGCCTGTTTTCTTAAGGGGGGAGTTTGGGGTTTCCAGCTAGATTCCTCCGGCCTCCCTGGGCTGGACCCTGGTTAGCCGCAGAAGCTGCAAGGCAGTGACTGCAGCCCCCTTGGACAGTGCTGTTTCATAGAATCTCAGGGTTGGAAGGGCCCTCAGGAAGTCATCTAGTCCCACCCCCTGCTCAAAGCAGGACCAATCCCCAAATGGCCCCCTCAAGGATTGAACTCACAACTATGAGTTTAGGAGGCCAAAGCTCAAACCACTGAGCTATCCCTCCCTGGCAGAGGGTGGGCTGGGGCCCCAGGCCCTCCTGCTTTGCACAATAGCACAGATCAGTGGGGCTGTTTAAATCAGAGGCTTTTATTAGAGCACTGGCCGCATCGCCGGGTAAAGGCGCCACGCGTCACTTTGGAGGAGTCTGAAGCGGGGCGGGTTCCCAGGAGGGTCGTGGTGGGTGGTAAGGAACGCGTGAAACGGAGACCAGTGTGCTCTGGAAGCAGCTGGTGCGGTGGGGGCAGGCATAGGCTGGCAGCACAGAGCTTTGTCCTGGCACAGGAGAGTGGGTGCTGAGCCATCCCCGTCCCCATCCCCCACCGCTGGAGGGGGAGAGCGGGCAGTGAGCCATTTCCCCCCCACACCTCTGGAGGGGGAGAGTGGGCAGTAAGACACCCCCCACCACCACCACCACTGGAGGGGGAGAGCGGGCAGTGAGCCATCTCCCATGCCACTCTGCCTCCCAGGGAGCAGGGGGTGGGCTTAGGCAGTGAAGTCTCTTCCCCCATCCCCATCCCCCCCCCGCTTTGCAGCACTAGGCTTAGTCCCGAGCTGCAGTCTGTGCTGGGGAGACGGGGCAGGGGGCTTGGAGGAGTCGCTGGCCTCGGCCTCGAGCGCTGCCGACTGCATGGAACAGCAGCTCTCGCTGCCCAATACTGCTGAGGAAGGAAGCACCCAACCCCTTCAAGGGGCTTTATCACCCTCTGCCCCTGGGTGAACGCAGCCCAGGGCAGGCGCCCTGGCTTTCGGCTTTTCCCACTGTCTCAGCCCTGCGTGAGCAGCCGGGGACCCCTGGAACTCACTGGTGGTGCCAGGCTCCAAACAGCTCTGCATACCAGCATCTCCCAAAGGCACCCTGGGGGTGTGCCGGGGCGGGAGCTCAGGGCCTGGCCTGGGTCTTCGCACACCCGGCTGGACCTTGGCAGCGGCCCAGCTGCACGTAGTGTTAGACACTAGAACTCTCTGGCCAAGGGGTGTCACCACTCGCCCCCCAGCCCAGGCCAAGACGCCGTGGAGCGCGTGTCCCAGCTGGGAGCGGGACGCGGGGAAGGGCCTGAGCTGTAGCATCAGCCATTCTCCGAGCTGCCCCAGACCGGAGGGATCTGAGCCTGCCGCTTGGCCCCGCTCACAGGGTGAAGGAAAGATCTGCTCCGCCCACAAAGCGCGACTGGACACACGTCTGCAGGGGCAGCTGGGCCTGGAAAAGCTCAATATCGGCCATGCTGATCCCATGGCACATGGAGACATCCAGGCTCTTCAGCTGTCTGCACTCCCTGCTGATGGCCATCAGTGTCCTGCAAAGGAGACAAGTCAGGGCTCTCTTCCCCCTTCCTCCCAGCCTGCGACAGGCAGGGCGACTCCCCCGTTGAAGGCCAGCATCAGAGGAAGGCCTTGCGATACTTACTGGCGTGTGAGCTGGCTGCAGCCAGAGATGACTAAGTGCTGGAGTCTCCGTAGAGAGCTAGCGGCCTCCAGGAAGCCTTTGTCAGTCAGCTTTCCGCAGTGACTCATGGACAGCTGCTCCAGGCTCTGGCAACCCCTGGCCACCGCTACCAGGCTGGCGTCGGTGATCTCCGGTAGCAAGCTGAGGGACAGCCGCCTCAGGGCGGGGAAGCGGATAACCTAGATGGACAGACGGATGAGAGCCCATCGGGCAGAACTGGCCTGAACCTTTCCAGAATATTACAGCCGTTGTGCTGGCACTCAGGTGGGCACATCTTCACCACCGGCTCCCGGCCTGGGCAAGGCTTGCACAGAAAACTTCAGAGCATAAAGTATTAGGAAGGAGAGAAAAGGCGTCCTCAGCCCGGCTCCCCCCAGAGCCGTGGCACCGGGAGTTCTGAGGAATGAGGTCTTACCCCCGATCTCGCCCTGGATCAGTACCGCTGCTGGCACTGGGCAGGAGGGGGTTGCTTTCTGCTGGCAGGGCAGCTTCTAACCCAGCCAGCCTGGCGTCTGCACGCTGCCCACCCAGCCGCACGGCAGCTCCCCAGCTGGAGAAGCAGATCGGAGCCTGATTCCTCCGCCTCAGCGCCCTGCGTCACGTGGGCACCTGGTGGGCAGTGGTGACACAGTCCAGTGCTGAGGGAGCCGTCAGCACCCGGCACCGTTTCCCCTGGTACGTGCACAGGAACACGCAGCCCAGGAGGATTTCACTGGACAGCCGCTGGGCTGGGCTGATCCACGGCCGGGCTCTCCATACCTTGGCGATGCTGCTGTCAGTCAGCTTGCTGCAGGCCATGAGGTCGAGCTCTTGCAGCTGTTCTAGCGCCTGCAGGGAGGCCCGGTGCTGCTTCTGGGACTCGTTCCAGGCGGAGTCGCTGAGGACCTTGGGATCCTGCTCCAGGTTCTGCAGGGGCGGCAGGAAGAATCCCATGTTACCGAAATTCCTGCTGAACTGTGGCCCTGCGTCCTTCTGCCAAGAAAAGGGACATGTTGCTGAGCCCGGGGGGCTCTCGGCCTCCCATCCTCTGAGCTGTGGCAGGGACTGGGCCTGGGGTCCCAGAGAGAAGGAACAGCCCCACAGACGTTCCCGTTCCATGCTGGCCCCCTGCAGAAAACCAAGGTGCCGAGCTGGGACTGCGCTGCCACCACCTCCATGCATCCTCCTGCCTGGGCACAGGCTGGCCCTTGGCAGCACTCAGAGAGCCCCTGCTGCCTCGGCTTTCACTCCACGGGCATCAGCCAGGCTCCGGAGCGGGCTCTCACCTCTCTGCGATGGTTACGCTCCTCTCTGGGCTCCTCTACGCCCAGGAGGCCCCAGTCCGTCAGCTCCTTGCACCAGGCCAGTCGCAGGACAGTCAGCCGGGGGAGGTGGGAGGAAATCGCTTGGATGCTCACATTGGTGATGGAGACGCAGGAGGAGAGGTCTAATACCCGCAGACTGGGGCTGAGGGACCTGGCCAGCGAGAGGACAGAGCTGTCCTGGGGAGGAGAAGGGAATGAGTGAGAAGCCAAAGAGCTGCACTGAGCAATGCCAAACATGCCCTGTTGGCCAAGGCTCTGTGCAGGAGAGAGCCCCGGTGGGGCAGAGCCGGGTGGCCCGGCTGCAGGTGAAGGGGTATGGGACTGAAAGGCAGGGCCCTGCCCCCTCTGCCAATAGCAGGAATTGGGGAACTTACTCTGAGCAGAGAGCAGAAGGCAAAGCTGAGGGAGGCCAGGCTAGGCCGCAGCTCAGGGGTGGAGCACACTTTCACCAGCTCACTGCCGCTCACGAGGCTGCACTCAGACAGGTCCAGCCTCTGCAGGCTCCGGAGCTCAGCAATGCCCAGGAAACCCCCGTCCGTCAGGCGCTGGAGCTTCCCCAGGCCCAGGCTCTGCAGGGCTCGCAGCCCCGCGGACACAGCGAGGGCGGCCCGGTCGGACAGCTCAGAGCACCCAGTGAGGTCCAGCACGGTCAGGTGGGGCTGGTGCGTACAGAGGAGGCCGATGGCCTCGTTGGAGAGGTCGCTGCAGTTCTGCAGCACAAGTTCCCGCAGGCGCAGCCCCTCCACTTGCACCAGGGCCCTCATCGCCGGCGAGGTGATGCTGGTGCCGCTCAAGTCCAAGGCCCTGAGGTTGCTGGCCCGCTCCTTCAGGAAGCGCAGGAGGTTGCGGAAAGACAGCAGAGCAGAGGAGTTGTAGTTGCTGGACCCGCGGTAGGGGTCAAACTCAAAGGTGAGGTGGCAGCGAGCCAGTGAGAGTCTGGCCAGGTGTGGCGCACAGCCTGTCAGCCGGTTGAAACTGAGATCCGACAGGTAGCGCAGGCCGGCCAGGTTCAGCTCCTGGAGGTTGGTCAGCGCTCGTCGGGCTTGGCTGATGGTCTCTGGCTTGGAGAGCAGCGTCCCGGACATGAAGAGGCTGTTGCAGCCACTCAGATCCAGCGAGGAGAGGCGGGGGCAGGCAAGGAGGAGGTGCACGAAGGCCGTCTCGGTCAGGCTGCTCCCACGCAGACACAAGCTCTGCAGATGTGGCCCCAGGTGACAGGAGACAGCCTGGATCACGTCCCGGGAGACAGTGGAGCTGTCGAGGCTGGTCAGGCTGACGCAGCGCACGCGCCGTCTGGCCAGGGTCTCAATGGCAGCCAGGGAGGCGGAGGTGGCTGGGATGTTGTACAGGATGTTCTCCTGGAACCGACAGGGGAGAGGCTGTTGCCACAAACGGGGGAATTCAGAGTAAAGGCGCTCCCCCATCCAGGCCTCTAGCAGTGCCCCTGGGAGGGGAGGCAGGACTCCAGGGAGAGATGCTTGGGGGAAGCATTGGAGACACAGGCTAGCACAGGCCTTGAGGCTCCAAAACCTGGGTCTGGGGGCAACAATGGAGGTGCCCTAGGCTCCAGAGACACAGCCAGGGAACAACTGTCTTCCCCTCCGCCCCTTCGTTGGGAGCAGACTGAGCATGTGCAGAATGAGGTGGTGAATGCAGATCCCAGGGAGTGACCATAGGAGTGCAAGCCTGTGCACTGCCCGAGAGCTGGTGGGGGGCGGGGGGGAGAGGGGAACTGCAGAGTGAGCCTGGGGGGGGACTGAGTGCTGCAGTGAGCTGAGGGGGTGGGGGGCGGGAGGGGGCGAGAGCCGCAGAGTGAGCTGGGGGCGGGGGGACTGCATTCAGGTATGTGCTTGGCCTGGCTCTGTAACTCTCCTGTGCTGTCTAAGAGTAAAGTGGGGGTGTTAAGAAGTTCCTTGCAAAGCCACTGCCCTTGTTTTAACAGCCACCTGGTGCCCAGGGGTTGAACTGCCACCCAGAGAGTCTACAGGTAGGTGAGGCTCTGGGGGAATGTGCAGAGTGGCTGCAGAGGCTTGGGAACTCTCAGCACTAGCTTTGGGGCCTGGGCAGTTGGCTGTGGGAGTCCTTCGTCCCAGGAAGGGGGCCACATGACAGGTCTTCCCCGAGGATGGTGTCCTAGAAATCCTGCCGCTTGAAGCAGGGACTGGACACGGCCCAGAGCCGCCTGCCTGGGCACATGTGGGATCCAAAGGTGAGGGCCGATTAACACAGGGGACTCAGCAGGACTGGGCCAGTGGGCATGCCACGTCGTCGCGTGGATGAGGGCTGCTGGGAGGGGTGGGCTTTACCTGCCGCAGGGAGTCCTGGGCCGCAAAGTACCAGGTGTGATTCACCAGAGAGGCCTCCTTCCTGTCGGCAATGGGCAAGAAGCTGAGGATGTAGGTGATGACCTGGGAAGAGAATGGGAGACGCATGGGGAAGGGCCTCAGAGCAGGACTTGCGCAGCACAGAAGAATTAGGGCATTTGCTGGGGAAGCCGTGATTGGAGAAGAACAGCAGTGCCTGACTTGCTCCCGTTTCTGAGACGCTGCTGTACAGTCTTCTTTAAAATAAGAACACAGCATAATTGATGCCGTGATGTCTGCCTGGGTCTGCAGCCAGCCTGAAGCAATAGCTCAGAGGTGCGAACTACCTTCTTTGTGCGGATGGTGTGAGCTCTGAAATGCTAATCTAACGTCAGCATGGTGAACTGTCTCACTCCAGACAATTTCAGCTGAAACTTCCAGCTCACGTTTGTATCCCACAATCCCAAAGTGCCTCTCCCTCCTTCCCAGGAGGCAAAAGCCCCAACTGTTCCCGACTCTGGTGCCAGCTTCCCCCAGACAACTTCCACAATGTCATGCTATATGGTCAACACAAAACTCTGAGTATGCTGTCACCTTAGAGACAGCGCAAAATCAAATGATCAAATTCAACAACCCAGAGACGCTGCACTGGTTCCATGATTCATGGTCCTGTTTAATGAATCAATAGACCACCTCCCTGTTTTAATTTCTCTGAAGCTTCGGCCCAATTCCCAGGCTGCTGCATGGGAGGGCTGAAGAATTCAGATCAAGTTTGCCATGCACATGGCCCTGAGGAGAAATGAGGATTACCTCACCCCACCCTGAAGTGTGACCACTTCTGTGGTGGGACACAGCAGCTGGGCATGCACAGAGACGCTGCCCAAGCATTTAGGACAGGAAGTGAGGAATGCTTTATCCTAGTATGCTTGCAGGCACAGTTCCCAACCTCCTTTGCACCCTGTAATATTTCATGTCCACTTTGGCCAGGTGCTGTCTCAAGGGTGGGCACTAACTGACAGGACTGGAGGAATACTCCACACATTTGTAGTGGGAGCAAGGCCACTTGCACAGTGCCAGACTCGCAAGGGGTCTCACCGTTCCTTCAGGGTAGGCCCGGCAGCCTCAACGCTTCCAAGGCTGAAGCTTTGGGTTCCAGCACTCCTGTGTCACACCATGAGCTCTGCCCAGCGAGTCCAACTGAGACAGACTCCTGGTCAGAGACCATTACACTCTTCTGGGACCAGCGCACCTCAGCCACTGTTTGCAGTGACACCAGGCAGAGGCGGGTTTGTTAGTCACCCAGAAGACAGCATCGGGAAGTCCTTAGGTTAGTACAGACAAGCAAAGGTTAAGACATGGTCCATCCTGGCCAAGCCAGTGTTCACCCAGCCATGCTGCCTGGAATCCATTTCTGGCCCTCTCCCTCTGTCACCTCTTTGGCCTTGGCTACACTGGCGCTGTACAGCGCTGCAACTTGCTGCGCTCAGGGGTGTGAAAACGCCCCCCCCCCCCGAGCGCAGAGAGTGCAGTGCTGTAAAGCGCCAGTGCAGCGCTGCAAACTATTCCCCTCGGAGAGGTGGAGCTCTCGCAGTGCTGGCGGCGCGACTACACTCGCGCTTCACAGCGCTGCCGCGGCAACGCTGTGAATCCCCAAGTGTAGCCAAGGCCTTTGTCAGTCCCAGGTGAGAGCTGCTGAGTCTCTCCAAAAGCCAGCTCTGATCCCCCTCCTGCCAACCCATGCTGAGGTCAGGTCACATGTTCCACCTGCCAGAGATTCCACGTCCTCGGGCCTCCCATTGTCATTCTAGATCCTCCACTGATATGGGTCAGCTTCAGCCAGTCCTTTAACGCCCCATTCATCCCACCCCAGAGAGTTCTGTGACACACACACCTCACGCTCCTGCTCTGCCCTAGGTGTAGAGTTAACCCTTTTGCACCACGGGGTGGCAATCCCGCGCTCAGTAAGTTACTGCCATGCATATCCTTCATACAAATATTACAGACCAGTCCCACTTCGCCACACCTGTGAAGCTTCCTGAGCACTGCAGCAGGCCAGGCCGCTGTGGGGTTTACCCAGGCATCTGCTGAGCTAGTTCAATAGCAGCATTGTCAGAAATGCCCTAGGAAGAGGGGGTGGGCAAGAGCCCTTCACGGGGCTGTTCCAGCCTGACCGCCGGCAGAGCTCACCAAACTGCCAAACCCAGGAAACGGCCAAGCAAGGCCTTTGGCTGGCTCTAAGGACAGGGGGCGTGCTGGGGGGAAATGTTATGGGGAACAGTCTGTCCCCCCACAGGTAAGGACTCTAGACGTGTAGACTTTTGTTGTTGTAAAATCCCTTTTTCTCTTATGCTCTGCTTGGATCCTGAGGTCACACGAACACTGCTTTGGTCTGAGAGAAGGCTGTCTGGTCACTAGCTCCCCAAGGGAAGACCCACAAGCGCCGAACCCCATCACACCGGCAGGGTGAGCATGGTCAGTCCACAGGGGCCTGCAGCCCAGGGCCTGGTCTAAGAGTGACAGTATCATCACGAAGTCCCACAGGGGATCAAAGGCATTGAGGGAAGCTGAGGGAGGACAGGTAATAAAGGCAGATAAGCAGTCTGGAGAATTCTAGTGAAGCTGTTCTGCCAGTCTATTGCTTGTTACTGTTAGGTACTTTGGACTCTGGATCATAGCAGAGCTGTACGTTAGCTACTCTTATCAGCATCCTTAATGACCCCTCTAAAGGGTGTTTCCACAGCAGCACTGTACGCACTGTACAGAAGATGGCTGAATACTTTA
Organism: Terrapene triunguis; assembly: GCF_002925995.2. Lineage (NCBI taxonomy): Eukaryota > Metazoa > Chordata > Testudines > Emydidae > Terrapene > Terrapene triunguis. The sequence continues at coordinate 419,307 of NW_020664517.1, read as the reverse complement.
TGTGCTTTTCAAACTTACACCAACCTCTTGACGCAAAGGTTTCTAACATAGAGCCACGTCCTGCAGCACTCTCAGCTCCCACTGCAGTCAAAGTTATCCCAGTGAAATCAAAAGGAAACTGAGGATGCTCAACACCCAATAGAAGGCATGCAGCACCTTGCAGGATTGGCTCGTTACTGTGACAAGGAACATTTGCTCTCCCTTGGTTGATTGAAATATACCTAGTGTTACACACAAAGGTGCTTCCATTGACTGTTGGGTGGCTAAGGAACCAGACAGACAGACCTGGCGTTCTCAGGGCTCAGCACCAGGATCAATCACCCGATGCCAGGGCAGGTGAAAGTGCTGGCACAAAGCTGAGCACCCCAGTGGGGAGAGGAGTGCTGTCAGGAGCAGAGTGCCAGCTCCGTTTCACAGCTCCCTTCGTTGGTAGAACTCCTACAGTCCCCCCTCATGTCCACAACCAACAAACATAACAATGGCCATGCTGGGTCAGACCAACGGTAAGTTTGGACTACAGAGGAGGGTGTCTCAGGACTTCTCCTTAGTTCAAAGATCTGCACCTCTCGAGTGCTTTACCAGCAGAGGTACCGTGGCTAAAGATTCCTTGGCTCAGCCTGTGTTCCCTGCTTTCCCGTCACATTGTCCCCGAAGGGGTTAAACTAGAAGCCAGAGTACCCACAGCTAAGGTGGGGCTCGGGGAGTTTTACGTTTCTTAATATAAACGAGGCTCTTTACAAGAAAAAAAGCCAAGGAGAGAGGTGCTGGCTGATTTGGAGTTTTGGTCATGGGAATCCTGGGGGGCTCAGGAGGTCTCAGGGATGAGGGGGGCAGCATCCCACATCCCAACAAGGGCCTCAGCCAGGAGGTCTGAGCCCAGGAGGGTAAGCTGCCTGAGCTAGAAGCAGAGCCAGCTGGCTGGGAAGCATGTGGGACCCTGCTTGCAAGAGACCTAGTGATCATAGAGAAGGGCCCTGTGCCAGGTTATAACATTGTCTTCTCCAAGTGAACAACTTACTGGGGATTATAGCAGTTGGCTGTGAACATCAGCATCCCTTCAAGCACTGCACTTGGAGTGTTTTTATTGCAGGCTGTGGCCACAGAGGCATACACATTCGTCCTATAACGTGTGGTAAAGGTGTGATGAGCCCTAAAGAACCACTGCCCTCTCTGAAGCCATGAGGGAGCAGCATCTCCGGTGGAGTGAGTCCCTGTCCCTGGAGAGCAGGGCCGACACTGGTCACACAGACACCAGCAATAACATTCTAGTAGCCCATTTAGATGACGCAGGCTGGGCCCTGCTACCAACCTAGAGCCCAAGGAAACACAGGAGTGTTGTCCTCATCTGAATCCCAGTTCTAGTCACATGAACTCTTGTGACCCTCCAGACACTGACAGGTCTTGGAAGTGCCACAGGGGTCCCCCATCCAGCCGGCTGCCGTCCAGCCTGAGCTATCAGAAGGTGTTACCTCCACTGGGAGCCTTCGCGTCTCCATGCCGGTGTCCAGGGGGCAGCAGCTGCATCTGCCCCTTCTTGGGACCCCCAGCACGGATTGCTCCTGCTCAGGCCCAGCTGCTCCCCTTGGTTCGTCCAGGCGATTGCCTCAGTCTCTGGAGTCCAGACAGAGAGCGATCAA
>NW_020664517.1:362599-417570 GCF_002925995.2 Terrapene triunguis | reverse complement strand
CTGTCTGTCTGTCTGTCTGTCCGTCACTCACGCCTCTCCCCTGTCCCTACCACCCCATCTCTGTGTCCGTCAATCCCACTCACTGCCGGTCTCTGCGCCCGCACTTCCGGGTTCACCATGACAACGCCGCAAAGGCTGCTGGGAATTGTAGTCCGGTGCGGGGTCAGAACCCCGCCTCTTTCCCAGAGCGCTCTCTCGTCCCTTCCGTTTCCGGTGACGCGGACCCGGCGCCGGAAGCTGCGCTAGTGCTGAGTTGGTGTCGCTGCCGCCGGGGGAACTGGAGCCGCAATGGCGGTGAGGGGCCGCGGGGCGCCTGGGGACTCCCGCAAAGCGCCGGGCGCGGCCTGAGCCCCCCCGTCCGGCCCCCTCCCCCCGGGCTTGGCCAGTGCCCCCCGCCTGGCCCCTTTCCCCCACATATGCCTGGCCTGGCCTGAGCCTCCCCGCCCGGCCCCCTCCCCCCCTGGCCTGAGCCCCCCTGGACCTGGCCTGTGCCCCCCCGTCCGGCCATGGCCTGGCCTGGTCTGAGTCCGCCTGCCCGTCCCGGGCTTGGCCTGTGCCTCCCGCCCGCCCCCCTGCCCTCGTCTGGCCTGGCCTGTGCCCCCAGTCTACCCCTAGCCTCCCCCTCCTGGGCCTGGCCTAGGCCCTCAGCCTCGACACTCCTGAGAGCGAAACAGGAGGGTGTTTCCCTGCGCGAGACCCTATCTCTGCTCCTCCACGAGGGCTGCACAGCGGGGTGCGGGAGTGGGGGGGTGATTGTAAAACCATGGAAAATGGTGAGGGGATCTCGAGGGTGGATGTAGAACGTGATGCTCGTTTATTTAATTGACATGACTTCGATTGACTGTCTCTTTAGAGCTGTGTATGGATCCCTCAAGGGTAGGGTTATAATAGACAACATGCAGATAGAGGCCTTCAGGAAAGAAAGGGGAGTGACCGAGATGTCGCCTTGCCCTGTCCAGCCTGTAGACATCAATGACTGACCAACTCTCTTGAAACAGTTCTCCAAACCAGGGCTCCGACTGAACAACAGAGGTAGAAACTGGGGATGATATGCTCACCCACATAAGCTGTCCTCCAGAGAAACTGACAACAGTTAGAAGCATATGGCAATGCTTGGACTTTGCAAGTCAACTTAGGATAAACAAAAAATGTTCATCTACAAAATGCCCAAAGACCAGCCGACTAAACTATGCTTTATAAATGCTGGGGTAGAACCCACACGGAGCTCTACCTAGATGGGCCTCGGAAGTGCAGACTGCTGACAAACACAGGAGCAGAAGAAGCCTGTAGGGCTTAAGTGCCATTAACAAAAGCCACAGGCTAAATATTGACCACCAGAAAACTACTATGAAAATGACCTGACAGCATAATCCAACCTGTCCTGGAATATGGAAGCAAAGCCAGGGGCCTGACCTTAATGGCCATCTACAACAGCTGGGGCAAGAAACCTACAGTCCCGCAAGCAAATTATACATGTGTACAAGAATTCACCCAACGACGGCTGGACAGAACAGAGATTTTTTTTTTCCTCTTTAGACCATATGAAAAGAGCACTCAGTTTCTGGTGTCTCCACACTCAAAGCAGCTAAATGACAACTCTATATAATAACTCCAGGCCTCAACAGCACTGCCTTTGGGATCAGTGGGTTGTGGAGGGGGTGTCGGCAGGAGGAGCTTTGGAGAAGGGATTGAGATGTGAGCAGAGGGGTGCAAGGATGTATGTGTTAAAGGCTGCGCTCTTTTTCTAGCCAAAGGGGAAGGTGGGAACCAAAGGCAAAAAGCAGATTTTTGAAGAGAACAAGGAGACTCTGAAATTCTACCTGCGGATCATCCTTGGTGCTAATGTGAGTGTCTCTCTCCATCAGTCTTCCAAGGCTATGAATTCCAGTCTACAGCTATTGGCTGCAAAGGCAAATCCGAGCATATTGGGCAGGAAACTGCTTCCTTCCCAGATGCCTATTTTGTCCCATCCTTTTGTGGGGCCTGACAGCCCTAAATCCTGTGGGGCCTTAGGGGTCGAAGGGTTGGGGGAATTGAAGAAGGGATTCCTTCTCTGGCTGGCAGCTCCATTTCAGTCAGGGCGAACATGAAAAGGGCCGTATGGCCTCACGTAACTTCTGCACTTAGGGGCTGTAGGGGGAGCAGTGACACACCTTGCTGAGTCCCCAGAGACCTGGGGAAAGAGCTGACACCTCTGTCTCTCAGTGGAGGTGGAATGGTTTTAACTTCCAGGAATGGGTTAGCAGGGAGGGAGCTGACCCAAACCTGGCCTGTAGTGAGGGATTGCAGGTTGGGAAGTGCACCTTCTCCCACCCAGCGCTCTGAAAGCTCGGGGGTGGGGAAGACTTTCTTTGGGTTTTTATTTTCTGGGGAGGAGGAGAAATGTACAGCCCCACATGACAGAAACAATCCCCCAAACGCCATATATGTATTGGCCTATTGCGTACTGTAAAGGCAGGTGTGGCTAGGAGGTATGAAGGAGCTAAGAACTAGCACTACGAAAGCAAGGAGCTCTCCTTCGCCTTAAAGCTTTCACCCCTAGTCAGACTAACATTTCTGCTCTGCTGGAGCCAGCTCATAGACTTGTGGCTTGCCTGGCTCTGAAAACTGTCTGGATCCAGCTTCAGCTTTCTGACGCCAGGGAGCTCTCTGGAGCGTTCCTTTTCCAGCGTCTTAGGGCAATAGATCTTGGAGAAGCAGGCAAGGTGCAAGCGGGGGTGACCCTCTGAGACTCAGGCCATTTTTCATGATAGCATATTGGGAGAAGGCCCAAAGCTGTCCCGTCCCTGAGGTGTTCCTTCCCCTCACACTTGCTCATTCTGGCTGCTTGGCTTTATTTCCCTTGTCTTCAGGCCATTTATGCAGTTGTGAACCTGGTGATCTTCTACACAACAGCCTCCTTCTGGACCTGGGTAAGTCCCTGATCTCTGACCCTTCCCTGTTCAGGGTGGAGAAAGCGAGGGGGTAACACCTGCTGGGGTATTTGTTCCAGTCTCTCGCCCTTCCTTCTGTTTCTCCCTGGGGCTGTGAGGAATCTTTACTGGATGTTCAAACAGGGCCCCTCAGATCTCCTGTTGGGGTTAGTGTGGAGTTTGGCATTCACTCACACTGTCTTGGGACTGCTGCCCCCTCATTGTTTCTAGGTTGCTCTGATAGGCAGTGCATAAGCCATGTTTGCCTGGACACACAAACCCCGTGAGGGGCTTTTACCCAGCTGAGACGAGAACATCTTCACTGATCAGAAATGTCAGTACAAATAATTGCTGTGGGGCTCTGCTCCTGCTGCTTTACCCTATGGGCTGGTCGCTTTCATGGCTGATCTTTATTTGCTTGTTGCAGGTTGCATTTGTGTTTAGCATGGTGATCTACGGTGCCAGTTACCGCTCCATGACTTCCATGGCAAAGGCGTCTTTCACGGACGATGGCAACCTTGCTGACGGGGGAATTGACCTGAATATGGAGCAGGGGATGGCAGAGTGAGTGTCCACACCCACACGAGTCCAGGTGAGCAGGACCTGCTGCCTGAGCGCGTACACAGACCCATTTACCCCTGAGAGCGTGGGAAGAAGCATAGCAGAGCCTCAGCTCTGAGACCATCCCACAGAGTTCACTTGCTCTCCCCAGTGGGAAACTTTCTAATCATTCTTGTCATTTCCCAAGAATCCGTCGAACTGTCCTCGTTGCTTGAACGTCTAGCTCCGCCTCCAGGCAGTGAGTAACGGGACACCCCAGGAAGTGTGCTAGGCTGAGATAGTGACTTGCTTAGGGCCTTCACTAGGCTGGATGTGTGACCGTACCCAGCTGCTCCGCCAACTCCTCCTTTGCCCTTTGGCTTCTCTCCTGGGGTGTTACATTCTCTAGCAGAGGACAGCTCTTCCCCTGCCCTTTGACTGAGGGGGATGTTTAGGGTGCATAAAATCTTTACCCTCTCCAAAGTTCTTTTCCTTGGATTGGCTGCCTGAAGCACCTACACAAGAGTTGTTTCCTTAGAACAAAGTAAGACCTATTAAAAAGAGAGACAATGGAATTAAAAGAAAAGCAAGCTTGCTTAACAGACCTTGAATTATATGTCTGAGCTAAGCTAATTCAGGCACCCTCAGCTTGCTTACAGGAAAGACCAGGCAATTGTGTGTAGTCAAGAGCAAGTCCTTGCTCTCTGGCCTCTCCTCGGAGATCCAGCCCACGCTTTCCAGAGAGAGTCAGTCCCCTCCACCTATTTGTCAAATCTTTGTTAAAGGTCCTCACCATCCGAGGTGAAGCATTCTGGTTGTGTGTCTGTCCCTTCCCCCACCCTGCATCTGTCTGCTCTGTTTCGATTGTCAGCTCTCTGGGGCAGGGACTGAGTGTGTCTGTGTGTGTTCAGTGCCCAGCCCTGTTCTCGGGCCCGGGGCGCTCCCAGGAGGAAGAGAGCTAGGCAGTAGGAGGCGCTGGTGGGGCAGGCAGTCTGCTCCAGGGGTGAGCTGGGTAAGTATCAGAGTGAGGGGAGTACACACAAAGTCTCACTCCTAGGGATGGAAATATCGTTTAAAAAGTTAACCAGTTAAACGATTAAAATTATATCGTTGAACCGGTTAACCGAGGTGGCTCTGGTGGGGCCGGGGGCTGAGTGTTAATGGTTACGGTTGGTTAACGGTAAGCCTAATGTTAACCATTTAACCTTTTACATCCCTGACTCCTTCCCACGGTGCCCTGTACGGTACGGTGATGTCGCCATAGTGGTCTGTCGCCGCGTGTCAGCTGGTGCCAGGACAATCGGGGGGGTTAACGTGCAGGCTTGGGCAGATGGCGCCGCGTTGCTGTATGTTCAGGAGGCCCTCTTCTGACAGACAGGCAAGAAATGGCACCTTTTTAAACCTGGAACTAAAATTCTGTGGAAAACATTGAGGGGAAAAACTGAATTCCACTGGGAGGCCTAGGGTGGCATCCCCTCCCCGAAGGCATGTCTGCAGCATTGAATGTTAAGGCACCGCTGATGGGTGGGAACCAGGGGCTTAGAACTGCAGAACCATCCCAATCTGACTGCACTGTTGCCATCCCAACTCTGACACTCCTCCTGTTGCCCTCTGTGTCTGTTGCACATGTTGGCAAAGTTGACATTGCAGCTAAACCAAAGACTTTCTCAAACTTTCAGGGCAAGGGAGGACTCAGGCATGGAGAGGTGGGGGAAGAGGAGGAAGTTGGCTACCACCAGAAAAAGAAACTGCTCGTGTGTTGGTGTAAGGGCCGCTTGCACTATAGCTTCTGGCGCAACTGGCCTGGGTATCGCCACCTCACCCACTTGGTTTCTCCCTTGTCTCCTTACTACTCAGTGTCTCTCTTACTCTCCTCATTGACCACTTACCTCTGGAAAGCTCGCTGGGCCCTTTGTGTGACGCACACTGTACAGGGCAGAGCGGTAGTGAAAAAACGGAACCACCTGATCTTTTCTGAAATCCTCCTAGTACTATGGGAAATTGTTTGGCTGGATAATGATAGTGCTCCAGATGTGACACGTGGCCTGGTGCTTCACAATACAGCTGTGTGATTGGGAATGGCCGGGAAGATGATTGGCAGGGACGGGACTTTTATTGGCTTGTTCTAAAAAGTGAAGGTAAATGATTGTATATGTCCCTTGAATCCACAGCTCATATAAGTTCTATCTTTCCTGTTACAACTGTCCTGAGTTACTTTTGCCTGGGCAGTAGAGAGAGTTTTTACTTGCCTGATATACTACAATTCACTGCCTAGAATAATTTTTGTCCAAGATAAATAATAGTGCATGCAAAACCCCACTATTAATGCAGCATAGATGTGCTCAGAGACAGCGAAGTCACCAAATGCAAAGTTATGGTTTACTGCTCCACTCTGCCCCCTTGTGTTTGTGCATTGGAATAGTCTCCAGTGATGTGATCTCTGGGTTTTCCAGTATTTTACTGCGCATTTTTTCCAGCAGAGTCAGAATAGGTGTGCAGTGTGTTAGGACTAATGTGCTGTACTCTCAGCTGTTCAGTTCCTGTCAGTTTGCCATTTGAAACACTCCAAGAAGCATTGTTACGCTTCCCTGTCACCTGACAGTCCTGTCACGTTGTACTTTGCCACAGGAACAAATGCTCACTTGAAACTGCTTTTTGTAGAGTACTGATTGGAATGTATTTCCAGCGTCCCGTCTAACCCCAAAGAGGATTTTGTACATTCCTCGAGGATGTGGTGTAGGCAGTTGTTACTTGGGAGATCTAGGTTCAGTCCCCGTGGACTGTGGTGAGGAGAAATTCATTCTTGTTTGCGAGGTGCTCACGTGCTGTGTGGTCAGGTCCAGATCAGTACCCAGAGAAGCTGTTTCCAAATGCTGGGTAGCTTGGTGCGGCACTGCATACAGTGAGACATGCTAATTCCCGCTGTTGCAGTGTCTGCATGCCAGCCTATTGGTTTCTTACTCTAGTACGTGTTGTTTCATGTGAGTGCCGGGGGGTCGTGTTTCTCTTCTGTGCACATTACAACGGTCTGGGTGTGTCTGAGCTGCGTAGAAGACAAACGTATCATGCTGTTGTGAGAGCTGCGATTCAGCCCACCCCTGCCAATGGCTCTCGCCGTTTGTGTGTTACCTCAATGGTTTTGTGTGTGGGAAATCAAAGGGGGTGGGTGGGAGAACCTGGCCTGGGGTCAGATGAGTAATGGGCAGTTGACCCTCCAGCTGTTTGTGCCCCTTGGGGTATGTTTATCCAGGGGATGCTGTGTCGTGTTAGCTCAGCAGCTCTGTGTATGCGGAGGGGCTAGCTGCTATGGCATGGGAATGCACCATGAAGTTTAACACCTCTCCTAGTGCTGCCAGTCAGGGTCCTGTGAGCGAGCAGGCTTCATGCAGAACACAGGCCAAAATTCATACGGAGCTGCCTGTAACGGCGTTGATCATTTTTTCCCCCATTCAGCCAGGCCTGCCCTGCCCCTCCGCTGGGGAGCCCAAGGCCCTATTTGAGTCTTCAGAAGACACTATTTCTCCGAGGCCCTAACTCACATGGCAGAATGGGGAATTGAACACATGGTTTCCCAAAGCCATGGGACTGTTCCTGTCCAAAGGAGAACTGGGAAGGGCTAGAGGGGAGCCCAGGAGCTTTGTAGTGGCAGCAGAATTGTAGTGTTGACGACAGGGTTTGGACTGCAGATGTTCAGTTCAGAAAACGGGCCCTGGCTCAGTGCAATTAACCTGTTGCTTTTCCCGTCCCTCTCAGGCACCTCAAGGATGTGATCCTACTGACAGCCATTGTCCAAGTGCTCAGCTGCGTCTCCCTCTATGTCTGGTACTTCTGGCTCTTGGTAAGTCTTTGGGGCCCTTCTCCCTACCCCCAGATTCAAACCTTGCCTTGCTCTCCCTTCCAGCTCTGCTCCAGTTCATAGACTCCACGGCCAGAAGGACCGAGGCTGCCCACCTGTATAGCACAGGCCAGAGACCTGCCCCAGCAGAATTCCCAGAGCAGATTTTAGAAAAACCGCCAGTCTTGGTTTAAAAATGGCCAGGGATGGAGAAGCCACCATGGCCCTTGGTAAATCGTCCCAGTGGTTACTCACTCTCGCTGTTTACACCTTATTTCCATTTCATTTCTCACCCTCCCTTCCCAGCCTAGAGCTGGTTTTTGGTAAACCATGCAGCCCTCCCTCAGTCTTCTCCAGAAGAGAGAGTGCCGTTATGCACGGGAATGCTGAGGCCTGCCGGGGTTTGGGTGCCACCTCTCTGAAAGCCCTTGGACAGTGAGAGGCCCAGCGGGCAATGATAGATGGGGGAGGGGCATTTGGGGCAGAGTCCAGGATGTCTTGGGATGCGCATTGATACTTTACATGTGCGTGGTGACGGGGTGAGCTGTGAGTACTTACCTGCCTTGCCTTGACCATGTCGGTGCAGGGGCAACCCTGACTGAACTGGGGAGCTGCTGAGCGCTCAGCATCCCTGAAAATCAATTCTCCCCCCCCTTCTAACTTATCAAAGACTTTTAACACCTGGCACAGGTAGACGTACATCAAAACAGAACTTCCTGCATAGACTGATTAAAAACCGCAAACTGATTATTACCTAGCTTTGTCACCAGTGGGTCTGTGTGGCAGAAGCCACCCGTTATAAATGGCTGGCTGACTAAAACGTAACTCAGAATATTTTCCTTTGTCGGTGGAGCGGCCTCGTGTCTGACCCCTGTACTGGGCGTCTTGTCAGGAGGAATAGACTGAATTGAATAAGCATTGAAATGGAGTAGCCCATATTCTCCTATTCCGAGGAGCAGTCCTCCTGGAATGGGGGCGAGCCCGTTGCTGGGAAGTGGGGCCTGGTCTGTGGAGATCTTAGGAACTGAAGCCAAGATTTTCATGACTAGGCTCCAATCATGAGGCCTCAAGTCTATATTTAGGCCCCTAAAGAAGCGGGTGGTTCTCAAAAGTGCGGAGCCCCTGCAGCTCCCATTGACTGCGGCATGGATCTAGGGGCACCTTTCACCAGCACTGATGTCATTAAAGACTAGACCCAGGTCTGGATGTAGAATCAGCTTCTCTGGAGCTCTGCGGTCCCTGGTAGCCGAGTGTCGTCCTACAGTAACTGAGTTTGCTGCCTGTTGTGCTTTGTAGGCGCCAGGACGGGCTCTCTATCTCCTGTGGGTGAACATCCTGGGGCCCTGGCTCACGGCCGACTCTTCAGCTGCCACCCAGGAGCCAAATGAGAAGAAGCAACGCCGCCAGGAGCGCCGCCAGATGAAGCGCTTCTAGCTACACACGTGGGGGTGGATTCGATCTAATTCACCATCTCCACCTGGTTACTTCATCAGGGATGCGATTTAAACCAATCAGAAACCATCACAGTGTCTGTCACCCTCTCATCGATCCATTCCGCTCTAAAGGCTGCCAGAGACTTCCCTTGACTGCTTCTGATGGTCACATCAGGGGCTGCTCCACCACTTGGGGCCTTACTTGACAAGGGGGAGGGAGGTTACGATGGGATATGTGTAAATAGCTTTTTCAAGCAATGGTGTAATGAGTTTGGGGATTGGGAATTGCCTTGTTGGAGGAAATATATTAAAGAGGAGAATCTAAGCGATGGGACTGATGGCCGATGTTTGCTTCAGGGTCAAACTTTGCAACAACAACAAAAAAATCACCAGCAGGCAGAGACGAGAGCTGGAAAATGTCATGCCGCCAAGTGAAAGTTTGACAAAGTTCTAAGCAGTGGAGAAAGGATGTTCAGAGTGGAGCTGGCTACTCTCACTGAACTATCACTGACAGGCTGGGACCGTTCACAATAGTCCCCCAGCACTGCCAGAAGCTGGTGCTCAGATTTCAAGTTCTTGGGTGACACCTTCCCCCATTTCTTTGCTAGTCCCCTAGTGAGGCCTCCAGCGTCACTGACACTTCCCATGTAAACAGGAGTGGAAAAAAATCTTTATTGGGGGAATTAAAATCCTCCTTACAGCTGAGGAATGGTCAAGGGCAAAGGCATTTTTACAGGCAATGTCTAGACCAAGGGTGGGAAGCAAATAAGCAGTTGATTGAGTTCTGGTGCAGACTGTGCTGACCAGAGCGCCTGCTGATGAGGAAATATCGCGCTGTCAGAAGCTTTTCATGGCATGCAGCCTAAATTTGATTTCTTTAATAATATCCAGTTCCCTCTCACCAACTAGAGAAGTCACTCCGAGCTGTCTGGCTTCCCCTCTGCCCAGGTACTACAGTGATGAGCACAGTACAAGAACCGATCTAGACTAGAACAGACCTGGTGCTCCTTCAGCCACTCGTCCAGCTCTGCTCCTCCAACACCTCACACCCTTCCACCCTCCCTGACCAAGCTACCGCTCCCTCCTAGGGTTTTAATCTATGATCTGCAGATTTCTCACAGTCCTCTCAGTGATTCCTAGAGAAACATTTCTCTTCTCCATCTTGGATTTGGGCTGTTTAACTATCTTCCATCATCCTTCCTTCCCCCAGTGTAACGCCCTCCTCCTGCAACAGCATTTAAAAAACACAACCCCCAAAGCACCCCTGGTGCTAGTTCCCTCCCGTGGCATTGCATGCATCTTAGCCATCGTCCCCTCCCCCCCACCCTCACCGCTGCATTCCATCCTGCTAAGCTATGTCCTGCTGCAGGAATCCACCCAACCAGCTCTCCCTTTGCAGGACCCGATGCTGAATGGATGGGAGGAAGCTCTGAAATGGCAGCCTGCCTCCTCCAGGTGAGGACTGACCTGCCGACCAGTCACAAAACGAATAATAAATACGCAGACCCCTGGGCACCCTAAATGCTTTGGACGGCTGCAGTCAGACACGCACACAAGACAACTCCCTTTTGTGCCAAAGGCTTCCTGTCCACAAGGCAGTGTGGCCTGGGAAATGGGACTCTGCCACGGGGCAGGCAGGTCAGGACCCTGCAGACCTGGTCAGTCCGGCAGCAACTGCTCTAGCTCCTCCTCATTCAGTCTGTTGGTGGCGATGATGTGGTCAAGCTGCTGCCTGTACCGTTCCATGTCCTGCATGAAATGGGGGATTCGCGCCTTCTCCAGAACCCCAAATTGCTTCAGCTGATTCACATCTTCGTAGGAGACCTGGTGGAAAGAAAACAGATGTTTCAGGCCCTCAGGCCATCCATCCAAGGGGATCTCTGCACACACGCAGCCCCGCATGCGTTCTGATTCACTCACCTCCTGCTATAGCATCTGGGGGAGGGCTGCTAATGTAACGACACTAGCCCGGGCCTTACTGAGAGGGCACCACATGGTAGCAAGAATGGATGGAACGTTCCCAGGAATTCCAGGCACCTGAGCTACATGGTCGCTCTGGCCAGGAGGGATGGGGGGCTGTGACCCACCAGCTCCAGACTCTAGGGTCGGGGTCACGGAGAGGCTTCCAACAGATACTCTGATTTCTCGCTGCAGTGCATGAGACCCAACGAGCTGCGCAGATATTGGAGCCTGGCAGGTCGGGTTCCCATCTGGAGCAGAAATTGCTGATATGGAGGCAGGTGACACAGAGCACAGGCACCTTCTCTCAGGCCCAACAAACAGCGGCTCATTTGGACAGACAGGAACTCAGCTTGCACCTGGTGGGGCTGCAGCGAGGGCCAGGTACAGGGTGGGCCGGCACCGCCTTGCTCAGCCATAGAACAAACAGAAGTAAGCACACCCTTATCACCGTGACAGGGACCAGAGCACCTACCCTAGGCCTACATCAGCAAATGTATCGACGTGAGCCATGCAGTGAGAAACGGGTCAGGCCAGAGCTTCAGAAATACACATTAGCCTCTGACTGCCCAGGCCAAGCTAAACCAAAGAAGGACCCACAGAGTCTCTCGGGTGTGGTGACGTTCCTGGGAGACTCCCCAGGTAGGCTGGTTAATTTGCTGGGTTTTGTCATCTCACACCGCTGGTACCTCATCTTTGTGATCAGGAAAAACGCAGGCCCAGGGTAGCAAATGACACCTGTGTCTAAAAGCTCTTCTGTGCGGTAGAGATACAGGAGCGCGACATGACCGGTTCCACTGGGCGAGAACCAATGCTGACACGGCCATTAGCACGGGGTGAGCCTGTCTGCTCAAATCTCAGCACCATACGGAGGGGGAGGGCATAGGCGCCGATTTCCCCTCTTTTCCGTGGGTCCCCGCCCCGCCCCTCCCCTGCCCCCAACCCCACTCTGCCCCTTCCATGAGGCCCTGCCTCTTCCTCACCCCCATTCCAACCCCTTCCCCAAAGTCCCCGCCCCAACTGAGCTGACCAGAGATCCTGAGTCTGAAAGTCCTCCCCGGCCAATAGCTGAAGCATCTGTGACTAGGGTCACTGAAGGGAGGGTTGGGGAAAAGGGAACCCGTTGTGTACACTGGCAAGGTCCAGCCAACAGTCCAGGGATGAGAGGAAACTTGCATGTATGGGAGTCCGCACGTCCTGTGGATTCTGAGTGGGACAGCAGGCAGACTTCAACCACCTCGGCAGGACTCTGTGGAGAAGTCTGGCATGCTGAGCCACGTACCTGCAAGCTGCCACATGACCGAGACGTCTCAGGGAACTCCTCACTGTCATACGAGCATACGCTTTGCAGTCTTTGTATGAGCCTGGTCCTGCCTGAAACCTGGCCTGAGGTACAGAGGAGCTCGGTGTGATCTGCTCAAGAGACACTCCTGGGAATTCAACTCTCTGGACAGGGAGAAGAGAGTTACTTACTGAGACCCACTGGCGCCAGCCAGCAAAGGCGTCACTGCCTGGCTCAGACCTGACAAACTCACTGTGCCTAAAACACTGCGTCCAAGGTATTTATCCATGAAGGGCAGCTTGTGAGGTCTCTGCTGAAAGCTTGTAATGTATCGATTCTCAATCATCGCAAGCTGTGTGCACGGGTTATATTTAAGGGATAATGTAACTAGAGTGAAAACTAGGCCGTTATGGGTCTTGAGGAAAGCCCATTGAAGTGGGAAGTGACTGCCACCCCCCGTCGCTGGCTAGCCAATCACATACTGTATAGTGCTGTTGTCCACCACTGCAGCAGTGGTGGACAACCAAACGATCAGTGGCAAACCATCAACAATAAACTATCAGCCCACTGAAGTGAGATGGGCTGCTATGGTAGCGAGGGGACGGCCCTCCGCAGAAAGGCAAAGGACTGATAAGCGACTCACAGGGTGGAGAGAGACATGCTGCAGCATCCAGCCACTGAGAAAGAACCTGGGGGAGTGGCGATGCTGCAAGGAAGATGCTGGCCTAGCTCCTAGGGACTAGCAAATGCTGCAAAAGACTGAACTGTCAGGAGAGAATCTACCTGATTGGCTCGGAAAGGTCACTAGTACTAAGTGTCAGCCCTAGTTTGTGTTTTATGGTTGTTTTATATGTAACCATTTGTTTCCCTCACTCACACTTGTATCCATTCTCTTTTTCATAGAAATTCAGGCCAGGAAGGGACCTGGATAGGTCTCTAGTCCAGTCCCCTGCACTGAGGCAGGACTATCTAGGCATCCCTGGCAGGTGTTTGTCCAACCTGCTCTTAAAAACCACTGACAATAGAGATTCCACAACCTCCCTAGGTTATCTGCTCCAGTGCTTAGCTACCCTGAAGTTAGGAAGTATTTCCTAATGTCCAACCCAAACCTCCCTTACTGCAGTTTAAATCCATTACTTTTTGTCCTGTCCTCAGTGGTTAAGGAGAACAATTTTTCACCCTCCTCTTTATAACAACCTTTTATGTACTTGAAGACTGTTCTCATGCCCCTCCCCTCCCCTCCCCGCAGTCTTCTCTTCTCCAGACTAAACAAACCCAATTTTTTCAGTCTTTCCTCACAGGTCATGTTTTCTAGACCATTCATCATTTTTGTGGCTCTTCTCTGGACTTTCTCCAATCTGTCCACATCTTTCCCGAAGTGTGGTGCCCAGATGTAGACACAATACTCCACTTGAAGCCTTACCAGTGTAGAGTAGAGTGGAAGAATTACTTTTTGTGTCTTGCTTAATAACACTCATAGAATCATGGAATATCAGGGTTGGAAGAGACCTCAGGAGGTCATCTAGTCCAATCCCCTGCTCAAAGCAGAACCAACACCAACTAAATCATCCCAGCCAGGGCTTTGTGAAGCCGGGCCTTAAAAACCTCTAAGGATGGAGATTCCACCACCTCCCTAGGTGACCCATTCCAGTGCTTCACCACCCTCCTAGTGAAATAGTGTTTCCTAATATCCAACCTAGACCTCACCCACTGCAACTTGAGACCATTGCTTCTTGTTCTGTCATCTGCCACCACTGAGAACAGCCAAGCTCCATTCTCTTTGGAACCCCTCCTTCAGGTAGTTGAAGGCTGCTATCAAATCCCCCCTCACTCTTCTCTTCTGCAGACTAAATAAGCCCAGTTCCCTCAGCCTGTCCTCATAAGTCATGTGCCCCAGCCCACTAATAATTTTTGTTGCCCTCTGTTGGACTCTCTCCAATTTGTCTACATCCCTTCTACAGTGGGGGGACCAAAACTGGATGCAATACTCCAGATGTGGCCTCACCAGTGCCGAATACAGGGGAATAATCACTTTCCTCGATCTGCTGCCAATGCTCCTACTAATGCAGCCCAATATGCCGTTGGCCTTCTTGGCAACAAGAGCACACTGCTGACTCATATCCAGCTTCTCGTCCACTGTAATCCCCAGGTCCTTTTCTGCAGAACTGCTGCTTAGCCAGTCGGTCCCCAGCCTGTAGCGATGCATGGGATTCTTCCTTCCTACGTGCAGGACTCTGCACTTGTCCTTGTTGAACCTCATCTGATTTCTTTTGGCCCAATCCTCCAATTTGTCTAGGTCACTCTGGACCCTATCCATACCCTCCAGCATATATACTTCTCCCCCCAGCTTAGTGTTGTCTGCGAACTTGCTGAGGGTGCAATTAATCCCGTCATCCAGATCATTAATAAAGATGTTGAACAAAACCGGCCCCTGGACCGACCCTTGGGGCACTCTGCTTGCTACCAGCTGCCAACTACACATCAAGCCGTTGATCACTACCCATTAAGCCCAACGATCTAACCAGCTTTCTATCCACCTTATAGTCCATTCATCCAGCCCATACTTCTTTAACTTGGTGGGAGACCGAATCAAAAGCTTTGCTAAAGTCAAGATATATCACATCCACCGCTTTCCCCATATCCACAGAGCCAGTTATCTCATCATAGAAGGCAATCAGGTTGGTCAGGCATAACTTGCCCTTGGTGAATCCATATTGACTGTTCCTGATCACCTTCCTCTCCTCCAAGTCCTTCAAAATGGATTCCTTGAGGACCTGCTCCATGATTTTGCCAGGGACTGGAGTGAGGCTGACCGATCTGTAGTTCCCTGGGTTCTCTTTCTTTCCTGGGGCACTATATTTGCCTTTTTCCAATCGTCTGGGACCTCCCCTGATTGCCATGAATTTTCAAAGATAATGGCCAGTGGCTCTGCAATCACGTCAGCCAACTCCCTCAGCACCCTCGGATGCATTAGATCTGGACCTATGGATTTGAGCATGTCCAGCTTATCTAAATAGTCCTTAACCTGTTCTTTCACCACTGAGGGCTGCTCACCTCCTCCCCATACAGTGTTGCCCAGTGCAGCAGTCTGGGAGCTGACCTTGTCTGTGAAGACCGAGGCAAAAAAAGCATTGAGTACTTCAGCTTTTTCCTCATCATGTGTCACTAGGTTGCCTCCCCCATTCAGTAAGGGTCCTACACTTTCCCTGACCACCTTCTTGTTGCTACCATACCTGTAGAAACCCTTCTTGTTACTCATAACATCCCTTGCTAGCTGCAACTCCAATTGTGTCTTGACCTTCCTGATTACACCCCTGCATGCTCGAGCAATATTTTTATACTCCTCCCTAGTCATCTATCCAAATTTCCACTTCTTGTAAGCTTCCTTTTTGAGTTTAAGCTCACCGAAGATTTCACTGTTAAGCCAAGCTGGTCGCCTGCCATATTTGCTATTCTTTCTGCACATCGGGATGGTTTGTTCCTGCGCCCTCAATAAGGCTTCTTTAAAATACAGCCAGATCTCCTGGACTCCTTGCCCCCTCATATTAGCCTCGCTGGGGATCCCGCCCATCAGTTCCCTAAGGGAGTCTAAGTCTGCTTTTCTGAAGTCCAGGGTCCATACTTTGCTACTCTCCTTTCTTTCTTTTGTGAGGATCCTGAACTCAACCATCTCATGGTCACTGCTGCCCAGGTTGCCACCCACTTCTATTTCCCCTACCAATTCTTCCCTGTTTGTGAGCAGCAGGTCAAGAGAAGCACGGCCCCTTGTTGGTTCCTCCAGCACTTGTACCAGGAAGTTGTCCCCAACACTCTCCAAAAACTTCCTGGATTGTCTGTGCACTGCTGTATTGCTGTCTCAGCAGATGTCAGGGTGATTGAAGTCCCCCATTAGAACCAGGGCCTGTGATCTGGAAACTTCAGTTGTCCGAAGAAAGCCTCGTCTACCTCATCCTTCTGATCCGGTGGTCTATAGCATATGCCCACCATGACATCACCTTTGTTGCTCTCGCCTCTAAACTTAACCCAAAGACTCTGAACAGGCTTTTCTCCAGTTTCATACTGGAGCTCTGCGCAATCATACCGCTCTCTTACATACAGTGCAATTCCTCCACCTTTCCTCCCGTACCTGTCCTTCCTGAACAGTTTATACCATCCATGACAGTGCTCCAGTCATGTGAACTGCCCCACCAAGTTTCTGTTATTCCAATCACATCATAGTTCCTTGATTGTGCCAGGACTTCCAATTCTTCCTGCTTGTTTCCCAGGCTCCTTGCGTTCGTGTACATGCGCCTAAGATAACTAGCCGATTGCCCTGCTTTCTCAGTATGAATCAGGAGGCTTCCCATCTTGTACCTTTCTCCTTGTGTTTTCTCATAGTATCCCACTTCCCCACTCCTGCTAATACATCCCAGAATGATGTTTGCATTTTCCCAACAGTGTTACACTGTTGACTCATTTGTGATCCACTATAATCCCCAGATCCCTTTCCGCAGTAATTTTCTATTCGGTATTTGTGCTAAATTCCATCATTTAAGAACAGGGTTAATGACCAAAGCTGGGTTTTTCATGTTAATCTCCTGAGTATTTACATTAATCAAATAGCAAAGTTTACGATTACGTCCCTAAGACCAAGGGGAAGAACCCTGGTTATTGCACTGGCTGGGGGTGTAAAATCGTCACATAAATAATCCATAAACCATGGCCCATCCTGCAGCAGAACCGTTCCCATGTACTGATTTCACATCAGGAAACAGGTTCTGTCCATCACTCCAGGCTGTTACCTTGCCCAGTGCTGCCAGCAACCGGAAGTCAATAGTCTGCCGATGCCTCAGGATCCGGAGAATTCCATCCAGATACACTTGATCCTTACTGAAACAGCCTGGAAGAGAGTAAGGAGGAGAAGTGGGAGCCCAGCCACCTCCCAACATGCTGGCTGCTGCGGACCTAATTTTCATCCCACTCTGGTGCAAATCAACAGCATTTCAACAGACGTCAGCTGGGGTGTGTCTGCACTTGGTGCGAGGGGAGCAGTGCCCAGCTCACACAGACATACCGTGCTGGCTCTCATCAGCTAAAAGGATCATAGTGCAGCTGCAGTAGCAGAGCAGTGGCACGGGCTGGCCGCCCCAAGTACAAACCCGCCCAGGCCCCCTGGGTTTGTACATGGGTAGCCAGTGCTCCTGTGGCTCCACTCCTGCTTGTAATGCGCTGGCTCGATGAGCACTACCGTGAGTACGTCTACACACGCTCAGCACTGCAGCCCCAGCTCCAAGTGTAGGTATCCCTTAGAGTTAGACTAGGAAAGAGCTGGTGTAAGTGAGGTCAGAAGCAAGTCCAATGGGCTGGGGTCAGTACTAGGACCAGCGGTCTCCAATATATTCATTACTGACCTGGAAAAGGGGGTGAAGAGGGAGGAGATGAAATCTGCGTAGGAGAAAATTAAAGCTATCACTGTAAACTATAAGGGGTTTCCTGGGCCTGCTTGCAGGTTAGGGGGCTCTGAGAGAAGCTGTGTGATCTGGTTTCTTCAGACCAGTGGTTCTCAACTTGTGGTCCAGGGACCCCTAGGGGTCCGCAGACTATGGCTAAGATCTCCAAAGGGGTCCGCACCTCCATTTGAAATTAAGGGGTCTACAAATGAAAACAGGTTGAAAACCACTGTTCTAGACTCTCCTTTATACTCCAGCTCAGCAGGTTTCTGTGGACAACACAAGCTTAAGCATGGTAAATGTCGTTTTTCCCACCAACGTTAGGAAAACAGCCCTCTGTTTATCAGTATCCTCTATAGCATACGCGTAAAAATACTGCTCAAGTCTCTGAATGTATGTTGCAAAATCTTCCTTTTTTCCCCCCATTAAATTGGAAACTCTCCAGACTGCAGTAGGTAGCCATTTTATCTCTACTCTTCGTCATCCTCTTTTATTTTTCTTTCCTAAAGAAGCCGTCCCAGCATTCTCTGTTACGTTCACAGCGCGCGCGCGCGCACACACACACACTCTCTCTCTCTCTCTGCAGGCTGCCATGTAGTGCTACGTCATTTCTGAGACTATGTCTACACTTGGCGCTGGGGCGCAGCCTGAGGAGAGACAGGGTGCTAAAACCAGAGCGTAGCTGTGGCAGTGCGAGCTGCAGGACGGACCAGCCACCCCTAAGTATGTACCTGTCTGAAAGTCTGGCCCATACTCAGCATGCCTAGCTCATGGCTACGGTTGATTTGTAGTGCGCTAGCTGGGTGAGAGCCACCTCGAGCTGGGAATCACACCCCTAGCTGCACGTGTAGATGTACCCGTAGAGTCCAGATCCCAAAACAACCAAAAAACCCAGAGAGAGACGAAGCAGGCTGCTCCCTAAGACAGAGAGAGGCCTAACTCACCCCACTTTGCTCTAGGCTGGCTTTCCACAGACTGACTGCTGCTATGCCCAGATCACACACTTCCCTACCGAGCCCCCTAGCCTGCAAGCAGGAGCAGGAAACCCGTTATAATTTAAAGTGGTAGCGCTGGTAATGGTAACACAGTTTTCAATACCCCACAAGTGACGCACTAGTAGAGGACTGTTTAATCTAGCAAATAAAGTCAGAACAAAATCCAAGGCCTGGGAGTTGAAACTAGATGAGGGTAATTAACTCGGGGGGAGTGATAGCTCAGTGGTTTGAGCATTGGCCTGCTAAACCCAGGGTTGTGAGCTCAATCCTTGAGGAGGCCATTTAGGGATCTGGGGCAAAAATCAGTCTAAGGATTGGTCCTGCTTTGAGCAGGGGGTTGGACTAGATGACCTCCTGAGGTCCCTTCCAACCCTGATATTCTATGGTTCTATGACTAACCGTTGAAAAAACTGACACAGAGGTGTGGTGGATTCACTGTCACCTGAAGTCTTTAAACAAAGACAGGGGCAGCTGCTCAAAAGTATTCCAGTGCCTAGCTCCCAGTGAAACCAATGGGAGTCAAGCGCCTAAGTCCCTCTGAGTGATGGGGCTGCTACAGGGATCCCTGGTGACATTCTCCAGCTGTGTATGCAGGAGGGCAGAAGGGATGGTCACAGTGACCCCTCCTGGCCCTAAAATCTATGAAAAGCATGAGCAGTGGCAGCGCTCTTTGTAATCACAGTACTTCAACGACTGTCTACAAGGGTTCTGAGTGTTAAGTGTAAGTATCTGTCTGATAAACACAGGCTGGTTCCCCCGTCTGTGACAACGACTGGGAGCTGTTACTATCACCCAAGTTCAGGGCTCCGGCTACCGTAGCGCTGCCTTGGACTCTGCGTAACGCTTCCTGAAAAGCCCTGGACAGACCCAACTCTGCAAGTGCTACAGCAAAAAGGTGCCGGCGTGGGGTTTTCAGAGGAGTTGTGCACAGAGACCCCATATCCCACATTCCATCTAGTCAGTTTCACTGTTACCCCTCTACAGTCAGCCAGTTTCTCCTCTGGCTCATGTGGGTCTCTCGCACAGCCAAATGACAGGGGCTGGGCTAGGACCTGAGGCTACTTTTTTAATTCATTTTTGCAGAGGACTTAAAGGGTGACCTTCAAAGCTAGTCAGCGACACAAGAAAGGGAGAACCTTTCAGGGAAGACACCCCCCCACCAGGGTGTCCCCTTCCCCAGCCACGTGAGCTCAGGTTAGAAAGGAGCTGCTGGCAGGGGCCACCACGGACTCCACTAGCCAGAGCAGGGCCCAGCTGTGACACCACGGCCTTGTACAGTTCTCATGCTGGACCCTGTGCTGATGGGTGTCTGCACCATCCCCCTCCTGCCACCTGCCCTCCACGCTCACCCTCCCTTTCCTGCCAATCCCCACCTAAAACAGCAAGTCCCCAGCCCTGCACACACCCAGCAAGAGACCCTCCGTGCTCGGCTGAGACAAGCTGGAACATAGGGCAGGAGAACAGGGACTCACCCCTGGGCAGTAGCAGAGCTGGGAACAGACCCCAGCCTCCCAGCCCAGTGTCTTAACCACCAAGTCCCAGCCCCACCCACGGGCCTGTCTCTGCCGTGGCGCTATCTGCCCACCTGGCTGTGAGGTGTCAGTCTGGCCTCGTTTTGCCCGCACGCAGTACTCCCACCGGACCCGGGCGTCTTGGACGTACTGCTCCAAGTGCTGGAAGAGCGCGCTGAAGGACATGTGACTGGCCTGGTGGACGGTGTAGTACAGCAGCGCTGCCCGCCACAGAAAGGGCTGCTTACGGAAGAGGACACTGTGCAGACTAGCCAGGCCTTCTTCTGTGGGGTTAGCAGGCTTCAGGCCGTACCGCTTACGGCCCTCCATGCTGTGCCAAGGCTGGCGGGCATTATTCACCCCACGGATGTAGTGCGTGCCTAGAGAAGACAAGGGAGAGAAATTAGTCAGCTACAACCCGTGTCTCACGCACCCCGTGAAAGCCCCTGGGCAATGGGGCTAGGAAATCAGGAGCATTGGGGGGAAATCATTCCCCACATTGATAAGGGACATGGCAAACCCCACAGCTGCTCTTTCAGCAGATACAAGTCTAAGAAAAGCTGGTCTCTCTCACCAACAGAAGTCGGTCCGATAGAAGGTATTACCTCCCCCACCTTGTCTCTCTGACAAAACCTCTGACATTTGATCTTCTCCCTCAGCGCTAAGAGGCACAGCAGCCACTAGCTATGCTCTAGGACTGGTGGCAGGAGGGCTGGAATAATACTCAATTAATCCTTTGATATCTAAACTGTCCCCCGGGGCCAGATGGCTTCACTGCTGAGTTTAACAAACTTTTACAAACTCTAGGCTCCATGGTTCAATAACTAGAAATGAACAACCCTCCCTCAGGCCTCTCTCTAGAGCAGTGCTTCTCAACCAGGGATCCGGGGCCCCCGGGGGGGCAGTGAGCAGGTTTCAGGGGCTCCGCCAAGCAGGGCCAGTGTTAGACGTGCTGGGGCCCAGGGCAGAAAGCTGAAGCACCACTGTGCAGGGCTGAAGCCCGGTGCCCCGAGCCCTGCCACCTGCGGCTGAAGCTGAAGCCTGAGCAACGTAGCTCTGCGGGGCCTCCTGTGGTTTGGGGCACCCGGCAATTACCCTGCTTACTCCTCTCTAACGCTGGCTCTGGCTTTTATATGGCATTGATGGGCCGTGGAGTTTTTATAGCATGTTGGGGGAGGCCTCCGACAGAAAAAGGTTGAGAACCCTGCTCTAGAGCCCTCCCCCCCACCACTTGCACTTGGGATGCTGAGGTGGCACTGGCACCCCTTCCAATGTGCGTCAGGTTTCTCCTTGCCTTCTCCCATCCTAGCCCTGAGAAAGCACCTCCTGGGAGGGGACACCTTTGTCTGAGAGCTCTGAATGGTCTTTCAGTGGGCACCGAATGAGGCAGGGTCCTATGGAAAAGGTAGCATGTGATCCTGCAATTAAAGCCTATATCCTAATGCATATGCACAAGGAGACCAAAGGGAGGTTGGAGGGGGAGCCCTAATTCTGGTGCTTCTGAAAGCTTGATTTTGCAACCCTAGTTTAATGAATCATAGACTATCAGGGTTGGAAGGGACCTAGTCCAACCCCCTGCTCAAAGCAAGACCAATCCCCAGATTTTTGCCCCAGATCCCTAAATGGCCCCCTCAAGGATTGAACTCACAACCCTGGGTTTAGCAGGCCAATGCTCAAACCACTGAGCTATCCCTCCCCCATGTGTAACTGTGTGTAACTATAGTGGTAGTGCTCCTACGCTGCGCTAACACCGCCCTAACACCATCCTGCCCTGTCCTAATACTACACTAACACCTTTTCAACTAATTCCAGCACTCGCGTTAACCCTCCCTCACAGCAATGGGCACGGCCGAGAGTGCTTTGGCTCTTCCAGCCATCAGTGCCATGTGTTCAGTGTTCAGTGCCATGGGCTCTGCTCCCCAATGGACACGGCTTCGAAGAGGGCTCTATGCTTGCCGCCAAGGGGCAACTCCCCCATGGGGATCACAGAGGCCTTTGAAGAAGAAAGGGCCATTTTGCAATGAAAAAAATGTCCACTGTGAAAAATTCTGAGCAGTTTTTCTTGGCGTCCTACCCCCGCCTGCTGCCCTAACCAACCCCCTCTGTGCCTCCCTCCATCGGCATTCTCCATGTAGGGCCGAGTCCTCAACCCACCGTTGTGCAGAGCCAGCTCCAAGGGGTCCTGGCACTGGATCCAGTCAGGCTCTGCAGCCCCTCACCACCTCTGGCTCTTCTCCTCCCTCCCTCCTATCGTCAGTAGCTTTGAGAGGTTGAGGTGCTCCCAGCTCAGGGTGTTATTTCCAGGGTGGTTACCCCAGAGGCCTATAGGGAAGGACGACTGCCTCCCGGCTCTGTGACATGATAGGCTCCAGCCTCCTTCTGCCCACCCCACCCCACAAAGGCCATGCAACATGCAGCTCCATTTTATTCCCTTTCAACAGCAGGAGCGTTAGTTCCAGGCGAGTCCCTGCGCGGCTCCACATCCCCGGCGCCCCACATGGCCCATGCCTCCAGCCCGGCTCTGACCTATTTCGTGGCGCAGCATGCCCTCCAGCCAGTATTGCCGGGCTCCGGCCAGGTTAATCACCAGGGTGGGCCGGCTGTTCTCCACCATCATCACGGCTTGGGACAGCAGATCCTCAGTCAGATTAACAACCACCTGGGGGCAGATGGAGAATAAGGGTCAGGATGATGGCATGGTCACAACCGGCAGCCCCATGCACACCTAGGTGATACTGTGCACTCCCAGGAAGGACTATCAAAATTTAGGTGGGCCATTATAAGACAAAAGCTTTGTTAACTGCCCAGTCCACTCATGGAACAGTATGTGCCGGCCTTGTCCATTGGCTTTGAATGCTGGAAGCGGGAAACAGAAATAGTTGATGGGGAGATTTTTCATCTCTTCGCTGTTTGAACTCTCTCAGGGCCAGAGAAGCCAAACTGAAGCCAGAGATACCCAGGGGCTACCTCCTGGGTCTGCCCTGAAAGGCACTTGGAATTGACAGATCACTACAATTCTGTCACTCTCAGAATCTAGATGATAACTCATTTCTGTGTGTTGTTTGCTTGCTTTAACCTGTAAGTAACTCATTTCTTTTTCCTAGTTAATAAACCTTTAGATAGTTTATTACAGGATTGGGACAGGCATTGTCTTTGGTGTAAGATCTAGGTACCAATTTATCTGGGCTAAGTGACTGGTCTCTTGGGACTGGAAGCAGCCTGAAATGTGGTGTAATTTTGGGTGTAAGTGACCATTTATCACTAAGTTCAGTTTGTCTGGGTGGCAAAATAGACTGGAGAGTCTCACGGGATTGTCTGTGCCCCCATGGGAAGACAGGTATGGTGATCCAGGAGTTCACATTTGGTACTGAGTTGGTGAAATCTAATTATAGAACATACCAGCAGTTTGGGGTGTCTGCCCTGTTTTTGACAGTCTGCCTTGAGGTAGGCACTCACAGTCGTGAGCCACTCCAGGTAGCGTGACAACTTCTTCTTGGAGCAGTTAGTCCTGAAGCCCACAAGGGGGGGGTGGGGGGAGTTCTGGATTTAGTCCTGAGTGGCACAGGATCTGGTTCAAGAGGTGAACATAGCTGGAACTGCTCAGTAATAGCGACCACAATGTAATTAAATTTAACTGTCTTGTAGGTAGGAAAATACCAAAGAAACCCACCACCGTAGCACTGAACTTCAAAAAGGGGGACTACACAAAAACGAAGAATCTAGTTACATGGAAATTAAAAGGAACAGTCACAAGAGTGAAATCCTTGCAAGCTGCATGGAAACTTTTTAAAAACACCATAATAGAAGCTCAAACTATAGTTACAGCCCAAATAAAAACAAAACAGTAACAGGACCAAAAAATCTTCACCACTAAACAATAGAGTAAAAGAGGAGATTAGAGACAAAAAGACATCCTTTCAAAATTGGAAGTCAAATCTTACTGAGGAAAACAGAAAGGAACATAAACTCTGAAAGTCAAGTGTAGGTATAACCAGGCAGGCCAAAAACAGAATTGGAAGAGCAACTAGCAAAAGACACAAAAACTAACAAATGTTTAAAGTACATCAGAAGCAGAAAGCTACCAAACAATCCATGGGACACTGGATGATTGAGGTGCTAAAGGAGCACTCAAAGAAGACAAGGCCCTTGCAGAGAAGCTAAATGAATTCTTTGTATCACTCTTCACAGCAGAGGGTGTGAGGAAGATTCCCACAATTGAGCCAATCTTTTTAGGTGACAAATCTGAGGAACTGTCCCAGATTGAGGCATCAATAGCGGAGGTTTGAGGATAAATTAAACAGTAATAAATCACCAGGACTAGATTAAATTAGCTAGAGACATAAGGAGTAACAAGAAAACATTCTACAAATACATTAGAAGCAAGAGGAAGATCAAGGACAGGGTAGGCCCATTACTCAATGAGAGGGGAAAGACAATAACAGAAAACGTGGAAATGGCGGAAGAGCTAAATGACTTGCTTGTTTCAGTTTTTGCCAAAAAGGTTAGTAGCGATTGGACATCTAACATAGTGAATGCCAGTGAAAGTAAGGTAGGATCTGAGGCTAAATTAGGGAAAGAACAAGTTAAAAAAATTATTTAGACAAGTTAGATGTCTTCAAATCGATAGGGCCTGATGAAATACATCCTTGAATACTCAAGGAGCTGACTGAGGAGATATCTGAGCCAGCCACAGATTATCTTCAAAAACTCATGGAAGACAGGCAAGATTCCAGGGGACTGGAAGAGGGCAAATATAGTGTCAATCTATAAAAAGAGGAATAAGGACAACCCAGGGAATTACAGACCAGTCAGCTTAACTTCAGTCCGGAATGATAATGGAGCAGATAATCAAGCAATCAATTTGCAAATACCTAGAAGACAATAAGGTGATAAGTAACAGTCAGCATGGCTTTGTCAAGAACAAATCACGTCAAACCAAACTAATAGCTTTCTTTGACAGGTTGACAAGCTTTATGGATGGGGGGGGGGAGGGGAAGAGCAGTAGAACTGGCCACCAGTTCTTACTCAAGCTTTGCCAGTGGGGCTTGAAGTCACAGTGGAATTCTGAAAGCTGGCATGGATTCTGGTATCACTGCATGGAAACCCCGCATTATAGTCCCTCTGCTGAATTCTCTTTTTGAGCTGCTTCCAGCTTACATCATTCTTCACTGACAATAGTCAAATCACCTGCTAGGATCAGAGTTCTCTCCAAGTGCCCTGGACTTGGCTGCGTAACCTCAGGCAGCTCCCTTCCTCCCTCTGCTGTGCCTCAGTTTTCCACTCTGCAAATGGAGGGTGATGACAAATCTATAAAGTACTCTAGGAGTTGGTAATGAAGTTTGCTATGTGTCATAAGCAGAAAGTGTCATTCAGCAACAGGAACAGAATCTCCACAAAGGAGATTCTGAGAATGGGATTTGGGTCTTTCTAATCTTTAACAGCAGAAGTGCTTTTGAAGTTTTCAGGCGGTTTGTACCAGGTGGCACAGTGATAAGATGTTAGCTTCAGAACACATTTCTGTAATTTCGAAGCTGCTAAAACCGGCCATCCCATTTTGGAGTCAAGAATTGTGACCAGTGATTCTGTGTCTGTGATTAAAGTAGAATTTCTCTCCTACAGAAACTCCTGGAATTTCTTCACTCCTAACAGAACGCTGTGTTACATCTGAGCACATTTTTTTATCTGCTTGACTTGCGGTTCTGAAAGTGACTGGCTGGCCTTTTGGTCCCATCTGCCATTTGTGACCAAACCCACTTCTCCCCACAGGTGAGGCTCCACCTGGACATCAAACTCTACTAGCACCTTCAAAGAAATGAGGATATTGGTCTGCATCAAATGCCTTGTGACATTCTTCACTCTTATCCGTTCTGAACAACCACAGCGCTGGGTTTTGGTTTGTGGGATTTTTACTGTAGACAGGACAGAAGAAGTTTTCCAGTTAATGAAGTAACCAGAGCTCACTAGGATCTCAGTGGTGACTTGTGACATTCTCAGTAACTCTATTTTCTCTGGTAGAGGCCTTAGAGGCTAATCTCTATGACCCACTTGTGAAAAAACCCTTCTTTCCCAGAAACACAGACCCTTCAAACCACTGCAGCACAGGACTAGGTCTCTCAAATTAGCTGCCTCATTTACACCTGTAATAAGTATTTCATCCAGGCAGCCAGTAGAACTCTGTCACATTGGGTCCTTTCTGTGCGAAACCACAGCCAGAATGTTGGCTGCCTCATACGGCAGCCTGGTATAATGGCCAATCCATGATGAGAATGTATTACAAGATTTTTAGATTCTTGTTTGTGCGCCATCTGCTGGTGAACTTGAAACAACCAGGTGGCCCATTCCTGCTCTCTCTGATAGGAGCAGCAGCATTGGCTCACCTAGCTTGGGGAACTTTTGTTCTAAGTCCAGCCAGAGGTTCCCAATTACCTTACAGTCCCCACAGCCAGAGACATGGCTAGCCTACACTGAAACATACCCTCTGGTGCCGCCCACCCCAAATATTCCATACCTGACTGGGCACTTTGGCTCACCAGCTCCTGGGTCAGAACTTACACAGGTTAACTTTGGCCCAGTGGTCTCAGCCTCATCGAAAGGCCAGCACGGGGTGAACAGTGTGGCAGATCTAAGACGAACTTTCAGGGACATCAGATAGTGTATTTGCTTTTGCCTGATTTAAGCATAAGCCCCAATGATGCACCTGTTACAATGAACATAGTAATACTGTTCACCGTATTATTCTTCCTTTACCTTAATTTCCCCACACACCTCCCACCTGCAATTTTCTTTACATTCTCCGGGTATGTGGAAATGACTTTTTGCGGCCTAACTCAAGAACACGTGGGGTTGTTCCCTGTCCTAATGAACTATGCAGAGCGAGGGGGCAATATGGGAAGTGCCCCAAGTGGAGGATTTGGGTCTCTTCTTCCCAAGCAGCCATGTATGTACCAGTGCACGGCCCAACCTCACACAAGCAAAGAACTCCTCCTCCTCCAGTGCCCTCTGGCACTTGTGCCAGTGGCTACACCTAGACCAGTGCCACAACACAATGCCGGAGGAAGGAAGTCCTCTGCTCATTCAGGTTTTGCTTCTGCTTTAATATTTATTTCTTATTCACTGTGCGTGCCATGGTCCCAAACCTGCAGATTCCCCTGCAGTAACATGTCCCAGGCAGCGACTGCCGCCTTGAGACCCACTTTTATTCGTACTGTCTTCCATCTCTCGTGGTCTCCCGTTTAGGAGCAATGAGGGCCGAGACGTGCAGGCTGAGTTCCCTTTGGCCTTGCCTGTGATGAGGCACCAGCCTGGCAGGACTTACTGTTGGGGACTTAGGGAGGAACGTACCCTCGTGGTACATTTATAAAGATTGGTTTGGGGACCGAAGGAGATTTGTGTGGGATGCTCTGGGCTCTTGCTAATGTTTGTCTCTCCTATGCTCTTCTTTCTGGGGTCTGCAATGGAGGGGCTGCTCTCTGAAGCCTGCAGGCACATGGTATTTTAACACCTTCATAAAGGGCAAAGCAGTTTCTTGGGGAAAACGAGACTACCAAGTGTGACCCTCAGAGCCCCTCACTGCCAACTGGCAAAGGGTTCACTGTTCTGTAACAGTAACTCCTGACAGGCTGTGACGATGCTGCCTGTGGGAGCCAGCTAAGGTCACTCAATCAGGGTGAACTGCAAACAAAATGGGGCAGACAAACCCCAAATGCTGGTGGATATTCCAATACTTAAATTTACCAAGCCAGCACAGAACAGCTTCTATAGTACTTCACTGGTTACTCAGAAGTTCAAACAACGCAGTTCCCTTAAAGTGCCCAGCCTCAGGCCTCCATCCAGACACACGTCAGATATGATGATGATGACTGAAAATCTTATCTCATCATATAAAAGAAAAGGTTCTTCCAATCCCAAAGGGTCAGCCACATACCCAGGTCCAATTATAACTTAGATCTTACCCAAAATACATGCTTAGAGCCAATTCTTATTAACTAAGCTAAAATTTATTAAAAAAGAAAAGAGAGAGAGAGTTGGTTAACAGATCAATATACATACAGACTTGAATTCAATTCTTGAGGTTCAGATGCATAGTAGAGATGAGCTTGTAGTTGCCAAAAGTTCTTTTAGAAATAGTCCATAGGGTATAGTCCAATGTCCATATTCAGGGTGACTCCAGTCAGTGACTGGGGATCTCAATCCTTATGGCTTAAGGTTTCCCCCTCTTGAAACCCAAAGCAGATCTGAGATGAAGAAGGATCGTGTCCCAGGGTTTTTATACATTTCCTGCAGCCTTTTGGCCTGAGAAAACAATAGGCTTAACTTCCCTTCTCCTAAACATTATGGCAATTAGCACAGGATAATTTATCCATTAAACAGTTCAGATATAGCTTACCACGACCTTCAAAGAGACATAGAGACAATAATACTATTTCACTTAAGTATCTTCCTAAATGTTAATATTCCTTTTTTGATCTTTGAATCAAAGCTATAGCAATAGACAAGACTTGTTTGCTTATATCACAAGACCTGAGCAAACATCTACCCTTCTATCTCTAACAATGCAGACTTGCATTTCAAAGCTCTGTTCATTTACATAGCTTCCTAACCAGTTTCTAAAGTTCGGCTCTGGGGCAGGTCAGTCTGTGAGTTAATTAACTCTTTCTGGCCCTGTCACCTTTCAATGAGATATTATATTAAACTCATAACATCACACAGGCCTCACAATCTCACCACCCCTAGCACATGGCTTACATAGTATTTCTCCATACAGGTGGGGTCTTCAATAAAAGCAAGGGTCACATTGGTCATTAACATTGTTGTGACATATATGTACAAATACTATGTACGATGTTTTGTGTGTGTGTGTGTATACCAAAAATATATTCCTAATAAAGTCTGAATCAAGGGAGGATTGAGAAACAGGTTTCGGCCAGACAAAGGATATATGTTCACCTCTCTGCCTCGGGTCACATGTAAATGAAGCATTGTAAGTCCCTTTACCCTGGGGACGAAACAATGAATTTTGGGGGTTATAAGGAGAAGGCAAAAGGACACCTCTTTATCCTGCACCTGAGGAAGGAATTGGACAGGGTGATCACATTCCTGAAAACAGGATGCCAACCTGCCCTGCTTGGGAGCACTGTGAAGGACATACAAGTGAGGTAAGGCTCCTTTTAGACAAGTGGTTAGGCTGTAAAGGTTAGGTTTAGTCTCTAGAAAGCGTGTATGGGTTTGGTTTTATATATAACCTTTCTGTTTCCATTATCCTTACTCAGTATCTCTTAAATCTTTATCTTTGATAAAAAACTTGTTTTCACTATAAATATATCTCAGTGCTGTGATGTTATATAGGAACTGATCCTCAGTTGACTCAAACAAGCTGGTGTGTACGCTGTTCCCTTGGGGATAGCAAACCTGATATTTCTGTGATGGGCTGGATATCACAGGGGAATGCTTCAAAGGGGTTCACCTACTGTTAAGGCAAAGTAAGGGCTGACACAGCCCCGAGATTGTGTGGGTGGCTAGCAGGCTAGTGGCATCCGGGAGCTGACATCCCTTTAAGCACCTGCAAGTCTCTGACTTGCAGGCAGAGGGGTAACAAGGGGACTGACAGTCCTGGGAACTTGAAAAAAACATCACACCGAGGCCTTGGGAGCCACATGGATCAAGTACAATTGTGTAAAGCCATTTTTCAGAGCATTGTCTTCCACTCTTTGGGCTGGCTCTCGACCAGCAGCTGTTTTACACTGTCATACGCTCCACTGGCTGCAGTGGGGTCACAGCACAGTACGGACTATGGGTCTCTTTGCCACAGGTTTCTCCAGTACAGCCTGGCTCAACTGAGTAAATGAGGGTTGGAGCTTTCAGCATGATAGTCCACATCTTTCTGTGGGTGAGCTCACGGAACCACTGAGCGCGTCAGATGGGGAAAGGAACTAGAGAGGCAAAGTTGTTATTTCAACTAACGGCGATTTATTGGAAATCCCGTGTTGAACAAGCAATGGTTTGACAGACACTGCAATACAAAGGGAATGATAACAGCAAAACATATTCTGATGAAAAGAACCGACAGCAAACCCACCAGGGTGTCCCAAATGTCAGTGCCCAGTGACGCACCAGGTGAACTCAGCACTTTGGATTGCAGTGATGGCTGGAGCTGCAAGGCACTTACAGTGAAGGTTGCCGACCATTTCCATTAAAAATCCCCTTTCCACTGGTTTTATTTTGGGGTGAAGTTTTTCAGGTTGGAAAGTCAAAGCTTGCCATAGTCCTTAGTGAGGAGAAGCGCCTTTCAGTTTTCCAGCAAAAAATCAACTTCAATTCAGCTGAGCTATGAGGCTGTAATGATTCTTTGCACCTGTGCTGCACCTGCTCTGTGAGTCTCTGTGTTTCACAGCAAAGCATAGCTGGTCTGCACATGCATGTGGAATTCCAAGTCCTACAAAAAATACTGTGAGCCAGGTTTCATTCAATGTGCAAGTGTGAACTGAATGAAATGGCACTCTGCCTTAACCAATAGGATATTTTGAGATGAATTCCAATCTTGGCTTGCTTTCTGAGTTCTTGTGTTGGTCTAGCCCAGGGGTCGGCAACCTCTGGCATGCAGCTCGCCAGGGTAAGCACCCTGGCGGGCCGGGCCAGTTTGTTTACCTGCTGCGGGCCGAGGGATGTGCTGGCCACGGGTTCCTGCCGCCCCCATTGGCCTGGGACAGTGAACCGCGGCCAGTGGGAGCCGCGATTGGCCGAACCTGCCAACGCGGCAGGTAAACAAACTGGCCCAGCCCACCAGGGTGCTTACCCTGGCGAGCCGCGTGCCAGAGGTTGCCGACCCCTGGGCTAGCCAAACCATCTAGATAAAAGAACTTTAAGGTTACAAAGTGGAACACTCAAAAGTTTAGAAATGCCAAAGTTAATGTTGCCCAAGTAACCTTAATTCTGACCCATGTATGCGTGTGCATTATAGTACTACAGTGCAGTCTTTAATTACATGATCACACGCTATTGTTTCCCCCAAGAGTCCTATCTCATTCAGTGCACAGGATGGATGGGGCTCTGGGAATGAGGCAACGGTCCCATGGATCCCTGACTTGTTCTAATCCAAATTTGTTACGGCAGGACAAATCTGAAGTAAATCCATTAAAGTCAATGAGCTTCAAATCTGCACCAGCCTCACTGAGAGCATAATCCACTTCAGGAGTGCAGGCAGGACAGTGAGCTGTGACGAGGCTGGGCTGCACTCATTTAATAGAATAAAAATCATCAGTTGCGGAATGACAGAGTGAAAAATAGTGCCTGGAACTTGCACAGCGAAAAGGGTTGATTTCTGTTTGGTTTGGCCACTAGTGTTCTGTGTGCACCTCTGCTCTACTGAGTTATTTAAAAATAAATGTAGCAACTTCCTGCTTACACTGTGCAATGTCCAACCTGCACACTGAAGCAGTGTCTCAGGACAGCACTTTAAGCATGTGCAATAGGACTTATGCATGTCCTTAAGTGCTGCCCTCACTAGGGATGCTTTCCTGAATCGGGGCTTGAATGAACCTGTGATTCCGCAGAAATAGCAGCATGTTGTTGTACAGGTAAAGACTGCCTGATCCCCCACTGTCTTCCCTGCATGTCATCATTGACACCTGTGCTAATGGCTGTAAAACACTCCCACGGGGCGAGTGGACAGTTCTGATCTGGCAATGTTTCACTCCCCTTTGTATTTATTTTGCACATGTCTAAGTGATTAAACAAGGTGGAGGGCAGTGTATTAGAATGTATATGCACAAGAGGACCGAGTTAAGGGTGCACGTGCAAACCTATTGTAGCTATTTCCTGATTTTTAAAGGATTCACTTTGCAATCTTAACATCATTTAACCAAGTTTCTGTCTGATAATCCAGTGTCTCATGCCAGGTATGTGTGATGGTGAGGGTGTGTTCCAGCTGGGGCTGAGGTCGAGGTAAAATCGGCCAGAGTTAAATGGAATGGAGCCAGAGGACACTGCATCACCAAGGTTGTTCTCCTGCTGCCCATGCAGGGATGTCCCGGTTCAATGCCAGCAGAAGTGTCCTTCTAAGGAAACTTGGTGCCTGCAGTGCAGCTGTTGACTCTGACGCCAGACTCAGTCCTAGCCTGCTCTCCTGCTCATCTGGTGTCCAGTGCACTGCCCAGACATACACCATATTTCTGACACTTATGATCCGCTGTTTTTGTAGGGGGAACGAGCATGACATTCTCTCATCAGCCTGCAGATCTCCATTGTCAGGCCATCAACGAATGCACAATCCTCCGCTGGCAGGGAGGGCTGGGCAAAGTGCACATGTGCTATCTTGTCACTCGCAGTTGCCCCTGTATGAAGGAAACAAGGAGGATTGAATTTAGAGCATTAAATCCTGGGAACGTGCAGGAGAATACAAACTCCCCACCCAGGATCAAAGTTCTCCTGTTCTAAAAAGAAGTGCTTTCCCCCAGCCGGGCAGTCTATGGTGGGACAAGAGCTCACCTCTGTGCCAGTCTTCTTTGCCTGCCAAATTCTCTGTTGTTGGATGAGCAGCTGCAGTTCACACCTTTCCTGGATCAAAGAGCATGACTCCTCCACAAAACCCAGGGCACCGCTGAAAATCCTCGTTATCTGAGTGAGCCCAGGATGGCTCTGGCTGGGCTGTGTGGGGAACAAGGAACCAAATTTTTTGACAAGTTCCCCGTGTAGCTGGGCAACTGGCTTCCCAGGGAGTCAGGGAGCCTGAGCCACGTGCCCAGGGAGCCTGGGGCCTTGGCTCATGGCAGCCCGCCAGAAGGACCCAGGATCCTGGGAGCTCTGGTGGCACCAGCAGCCGGCCAGGTGGGCTCCTGAGGAGATGGGAGGGCAATCTGTCAAAAACATTCTGCTGGAACATTTCTGATCAGCTCTAATACAAGAGATTGTGATTTACATTATTCCGTGTGACATATTTTCCACTTTCAAAGAACTCACCTTTGTGGGCTGCACCACAGGAAATGAAAAGATTTCTTTCTGAGTAGGAGAACAACGCTTCTTTGAATTTTTCCCTACCAACTGCAGGATACTCATGCCCTTTACAGCCCCGCTCTAGCTTAGCCGACTCTTCTCCACACAAATGTGGTTCATGCAAACGATGGTGTTTAAATGGAACTTGTAAAGATAACTCATTACCTGCTTCGTGCCAGACTAGTCTGATGCCTTTCTTTGATAACTGAGTTTTTAGACAAGGGAAATGCGGTAAATCTAATATAGCTGGACTTCAGTAAAGCGCTGACATAGCACCATGTGGGAAACTATTAGTTAAATTGGAGAAGATGGTGATTAGTACAGAATTGTGAGGTGACTAAGGGAAATGACAACAGGTTGTGCTGAAAAGTGAACTATCAGACTGGAGGGAGGTTACAAAAGCTTATGCCCAAATAAATCTGTTAGTCTTTAAGGTGCCACCGGACTCCTCATTGTTTTTAAGAAACAGCTGGACAATCAGTGGCATTTGAGGGTGCAATATTTACAGCTGAAATCACCTTGGTTATCAAACAGCACAAAGATACCTCCTTTGACCAATGCACCAGGGGCTAAAGCCAAGAGTGAAGCATTCTTTGATACTCCATGTTCTGGGTATGTAGCAAAGGGGTGGCTGCTACCTATAAAGGTGTGCTGGGGAGTTACTGACTGCTGAGGGCTAGGAACGCAGGACACGATTCTAGATACTAACATGTCTGAGTGTATTTTGTCAGGAGTCCTGGCTGATCAGTCCCCAAGGGGGGAATCCCTACTTTCTGTAGACTGTACAGAACTGTCCCTATCTCAGGCCCCTATCCTGGAAAGTTTGGGCCACATGAGATTTTTTCCAAGGTACCACAGAACAGTGGGAGGATCACACAAGTGTTAACAAAGCAGGGCTGATAGAGTCACCAGCTCTCACAATTTCTTCGAGTGACAGGATTTCAGCCAGCCTGGAGCCAGTTGGCAATGCTGCCAGAAGCTCCATCTCCTTATGAATATCAGCCCTGCCTGAGAGAAACCCTCCTCTGACTGGCTGCCTTCCCCACTGCCCCACCTGATGGGCAGGAGCAGCCAATCAGGGCTGATACAGGAAGCAGCCAAGGATATTTCACCCCCGCACCTTTCAGGAGCTGAGAGGAGGGTTGCAGCTCAGGTGGTGGCTTGAGTCCAAGCCTGCCCGGCTCTGAGCTCAGGTGGTTAGCCCATGCTGCAGTGTACAGCCTGCTATTTTTAGCGTGCTGCCTTGAGCAGAGCTAGCTCGAGTCTGTCTACGGGGGCTTGGAGGCACGCTCCCAGCTGCAGGGTAGACACACCCAGTCAGTCCTGTCCCTCATACACCAACTGTCTCCATGGGCAAGGCCAGCGCAGTGCAGAATGGAACCTGACTGAAGCCACGTCAAAGACCACTTGAGTTGTATTTCATAACAGTGCAGTACTCACCGGGATAGGCGGGGAGTTCCTTTGCTGCAGGGAGTGGGAGCAGCTGGAAGAGTCATGGGCAGTGTGGGGAGGTCTCTATGAGCTCTTGCAACATCACCTCCGCCCTGAGCCAGAACAGAGCCAGACAGGGTCAGGATCTACGGCCTGAACCATCCTGAAGGAAGTCTTTAATACTCAGCATCAATTGTAATGCAAAAAGACTTACCAGTGGAATGCTCCTCGATGTGCAGGAACCCGTGGTACTCTGGCTTCCCAGATCAGTATATCCCTTGATGCCCAGAGACCAGGGATAGAGGGAGGATGGGAGCTGCGCCCTCGCTGCTCTGGAAGCCACTACCACTGCTTGGCCCAAGCAGCCCATTAGGGTTCTCTGCAGTCAGCTTCTCACTGGTCAGGGCAGGGGTGGGGGAGGTGAGAGAGCTGGGCTGCTGCTCTGCCACCAGCTATACTGGAGCGATTGCTACCAAAGTAACTAACTCAATCTGGCTTTACAAATGCTAATCTAGACACTCACAAGTGCGTGGTCCAGGATTTAAACCCAGACTTTGCTCTGGCTTAGTCTAGATTAGCATTTGCAAAGGTGTTAACTGCCAATCACCTTGAGTTCCAGCAGACCCAAACTTCAGTTTAGACACAGCCTAGGTGGGGAGGAGCCCCCTTTGCAGCCCACTTGCCGTCCATCACTGTGGAGTCAGACCAGGCTGTTGGGTGAGGCTGGGCTCTGTCTCTAAGACACGATCAGTGGTGCTTCATCAACACTTCTTACTGTATACACTACTGCTATTGAATGCAGCTCCTCTGGAGACCCCAGAATTGCAGGGGGGTATCTGGCTGGGGACAGGCAGCTAGAGGACACTGAAATTGTGTCCGCACCACATTAGTTCCCTGTTTCCTGGCTTTCAAGTACTTGAATTTTCACTACAACGTTCTGATCATGTTTTAAATTAAATGGTGTGGCTGAGATTCTGTGCTGCCACTGGCGGAGACCCAGCATGCCTGGCCCAGGCCAAAGGTAGGGTGGCCTCCCGATTCTGATCTGTTCTGGGAGCACTCCCCATCCCACCCCCGGTGTAACTCAGGCAACCCTGGGGGCTTCTTTAAGTTATGGCAGCCTTCCAGGAATACCTCAGCAGGGTATAGCAATGGGCAATGTGGCTCCACCCTGACTCCAGCTCAGCTGTTGGAGGGGTGCCAGTGTAGGGCTATCTAAGGCAGAGCAATGCAGTGCCTGCACTGGGGGGTGGGAGAAGGAGATACTCCACGGAGCCCTTGCGAGCTGTGTATGCTTCCTACACCCTGCCGGAGTGGCATATAGGGCTGGAATCCCAGATGGTCTGTTCACAACCTTAACTGTCCAATTCCACAGGGAAGGGTAGTGGGATGCCAGAGAACTGAGCGATGTGAGGAGCTCTAAACTCTGCAGCTATGAAAACATACTACTTCAGTTAAAAACCCATCTTGGCAAAGAGGACACGAGCTTGCAGAATCTCTGATCTCATTTTCACCATCTGGAAACAGGGGCTGAATGATACTTGCTTCCACTAGGTCAAAAGGTGATTTTGAGTTGCTTGGTTTTTTTGCGGGGTGCGGGTGATTAGTGAACCAATGATTCAATTTGTGTTGGATGTTCACGTTGAGTCGATAGGAACCGTCTAGGTAAAAGCGTTACCTCTTTGGATCAAACAGCAGAAGTCTATGCAGTGGTGCTAGGAGTCCTGGCTTTACACACTGCTCTGACGAACAAGGACAGAGAAATGAGCTTGGAGTCACAAGCACCAACTTTTTTTGGCGCCGGTGGATGCTTGTGCCCCCCCCCGGCCCCACCCCAACTCCACCCCAGCCCCAAAGTCCGCCCCTTCCTGCCCCTATTGGACCCCTCCCCAAATCCCCGCCCCGGCCCCATCTCCTCCCCCAAGCGCGCCGCGTTCCTCCTCCTCCCCCCTCCCTCCCAGGCTTGCCGCGCGAAACAGCTGTTTCGCGGCACAAGCACTGGGAGGGAGGGGGGAGAAGCAGGTCCCGGCGGC
Organism: Terrapene triunguis; assembly: GCF_002925995.2. Taxonomy (NCBI): domain Eukaryota; kingdom Metazoa; phylum Chordata; order Testudines; family Emydidae; genus Terrapene; species Terrapene triunguis. The sequence goes on along the minus strand of NW_020664517.1, from coordinate 381,223 downwards.
ATGCTCAGGGGAGGAGGCAGAGGCGGAGGTGAGTAGAGGCGGGGGGGGGGGGCGGGGAGCTGCCTGTGGGTGCTCAGCACCCATCAATTTTTCCCCGTGGGTGCTCCAGCCCTGGAGTACCCACGGAGTCGGCACCTATGCTTGGAGTATATTGTCTTGAGAAGTAGTAAGAGAAAGGATTGGATCCAAAAGACACATGATACATTACCTTCAGGAATTTAACTCCTAAAACCACTGACAGCATTAGCTAGTTGGTTTGTGATGTGCTTATATGTCTGAAAAACTCGGTCACTGCAGTGACAGAGACATTGGACAGATTAATCTGCAGGACAGTTCATCTTTTAGACCTGCTAGCCTTGGGTGTGTGTAAATGTCACACTCATTGGGCTTGTTCCAGGGCCTGTGGTCAAAAGCATGGCAAGGCAATCCAGGGCTTACTCTGTTACGCTACTGGTAAGTACAGCATTCACTAAGGAGTGAGAGGTATCAGAGGGGTAGCCATGTTAGTCTGGATCTGTAAAAAGCAACAGAGTCTCCTGTGGCACCTTTAAGACTAACAGATGTTTTGACATCTGTTAGTCTTAAAGGTGCCACAGGACTCTCTGTTGCTTTTTAAGGAGTGAGAGTAAATCTTATCTTGCCCAATCACATTCTTGATGGTTGGCCAGTGCCAAACAGAGGAATGGGAGTCATGTCTAATCCAAAATCCTCTTACACCCAAATCTTCAACACCAAGCTACATACGGCCTGATCAACTACGAAGCAAACACTCTTGTCAGACCAGGAGGAATTCTAGCACTTCCAGACCCTGTCAGCTGGCTACACCCTTCAATCAGCCTATGCCGATGTCCGCACAATCAAACGCTGCTGTTGGTCTGCAAATTCTTTATAAAATATTACAAATTGTTTGAATTCCCCCACAGAAGGGAGATAAAGCTTCACCAATGTTATCTCTGGGGGCACATGCAGCGGTGTTACTTCATTTAGAGCTCTGTAAAATATTTTTAGGTGAGTTGTGTCACTTCTGCGTATTGGAACATGAATTACATTCATAACGTCACATCTTAAAGTTAACAATCAGCCCACTGAACAAACCCCAGCTGAGACTTGTATTTATTGAAATGAGTTTCCTCCCGCAGTGCTTTCAGGCCCCTGCCCCTTGATGCTGAAGTTGCTTTTCTCTCTAATTTCCAATCCATTCACGATGAGCTGCAGCTCACTGCCCCCCCCCCCCCCCCCCGCCTCCTGCAGCGCTGCAGCTGTCACACTCCGACATTTCTCCAGCTTCCAGCACAGTGACTCACTGACCTCAGGCCCTAGCTAGCCTGACCACTGCTAACTGATGTTAATTACAGCATCACAGATGAAACACATGACCATAAGATATCACACTGAGTGGGCCCTGGTGCCTAAAGATAGCAGCTCCTCATAGGTTTTGTATATGGCATGTCTGATACAATATAGAATCATAGAATATCAGGGTTGGAAGGGACCTCAGGAGGTCATCTAGTCCAACCCCCTGCTCAAAGCAGGACCAATCCCCAGACAGATTTTTACCCCTGTTCCCAAAGTGGCCCCCTCAAGGATTGAACTCACAACCCTGGGTTTAGCAGGCCAATGCTCAAACCACTGAGCTATCCCTCCCCCCAGGGATATATACACGCTCAGCTATAATGGGCCAGTCAAGCTGTGCTCAGTGCAGGACTCGGAGTGGGGTAAAGACAAAAGCAGCTTTATGCCGTCTTGGTACATGACCAATTCCAGGGCTTCCAGAGGGCAGATTCTGACCCCTGGCACAAATTATGGCAGTAAAGGCTGCTCATATATATGTCCTGCTCTGTAATGGCCCCAAAGGGGCTCTTACCCTGATTGCTGGTGCATGCCTGCTCGTGAGTTCCCAGTGTGACACTGTGGCCGAAAGGGCTAATGTGAACCGTGGATGTGTAAACGGGACTCTCAAGAAGGAAAAAGGAGATTATTTTACCTTTGTATTTAGCACTGGAGCGACTGCTGCTGGAATACTGTGTTCAGTTCTGGTGTCCCTAATTCAAGAAGAATGTTGAAAAACTAGAGAGGGTTCATAGAAGACCCACAAGAATGATTAAAGGATTGGAAACCATGCCTCACAGCAATAGGCAAGGAGCTCAGTCTATTTAGCTTCCAAACAGAGGTCCAGGGGTGACTTGATTACAGTCTAAGTGCCTACGTAGGGAACTGAAATTTGATAGAAGGCTCTTCAATCTAGCAGATAAAGTTATAACAGTGGCTGGAAGCTGAAGCCAGACAAACCCACACTAGAAATCAAGGCTCAAATGTTTAACAGCGAGAGTAATTAAGCATTGGAACAACTTACTATGGGCTGTGGTGGATTCTCTGTCACTAGAAATGTTTAAATTAATATTGGATGTTTGATTCCAGGAATTAATTTTAGAAAATCTAAATTCCTGGAATCAAACAGGAATTAATTCAGGGAACTTCTCTGGCCTGTGTTATACAGACCAGACGAGATGACCACAGTGGTCCTTTCTGTCCTTAAAAATCTGTGAATCTGTGCCCCCTACGGTATGGGGCCAGGAGGGAGTGGCGCAGAGCTGAGCTAGCTGAATCCTCAGCCGTCCTTTTAGGGCAGCTTTCTGCACCCTGTGAGCCATGAATAGCACTCAAGACGGGCCTGTATTGGCTACACTTGGTTAGATCTTTGGCTCCCATATTTAATAAGAGGAGCAGCTGTATAAACTAAGATAAATATGTATTTTTTTTGCACATGTTTTACAGCTGCCACTGGGCTCAGTGGCGCTCTGGAATAACTCCACTGTAGTCAAGACAAGAGTGCTTGTTTCCACGAGAACTGGATTTAGTCCACAAAGGGTGAAAACTCAGCTTGGTAACATTGTGTTTTGGAATCAACATGTCTGATTTATGTTGTCACTCTGGATATCACTTTTACGCCAAAATGCCTTGAGTCTTTCCTGTGCCACATTCCTAGAACTGTTTGTGCTACAGTTTGTTAACATCTTCCTGGTTCTGAAGTGCTCAGAAGTGAAAACAATATTTCCAGCTGCAGACACCAGAGCCATATAGAGAAGTGCTATTAAAACCCTGCTACTCTAGGTGACGCTCCTGCAGCACAAAATTACATCGGATTTGTTTGCAGCAACTTCGTGTTGCAAGCTCAGACTTACTTACCCACTCTCACTGCTGGGTTCTAAGAATCATGGGTTCCCAAATTGCTTCCTCTCAATCAATAGCTATGTTTAATTTTGGCTTTGTCGGTATATGTGACATTGCACTCTATATGATTTTATGAAAATATGCTAATGTAACTGGAATATGCTTCAGGCAAAAGGTCTCTTGTAAGGTATCATTACAAAGCTTATAATCTACTGAGTGTGATCATCCTATTTGTATAAATGTACCACTCTTGTACCTGAAACTAGAAATATGAAATAGAACTCTGAGGGTCTATTGTAATTATGCAAAGTGTGGGCCATTAATGGTGGTTTGGAATCTTGATGACTCCCATTAACCAGGACAATTGACTGCAGATGGCTGTGTTTTACCTGTAAGTCTTCCTGTATACCTGTGTGCTGGCAAGTGGGCAATGAAGTCTTACAGTGACATGTGATCATGTCACCTGAACTGAAATCCATTTTTAACCTGGTGCGTTTCCATTGAGAAGGGGGGAGTAGGAACCCAGAGGGACAAAGGATTCCCGCCTTATGCAAAAGATATATAAAGGGGTGGAACAGAACAAAGAGGGAGAGCCATCATGAGGAATCCCCTTGCTACCATTTGAACTGGAACAAGGGCTGTACCAGGGGAAAGGATTGTGCCCAGACTAGGAAGGCGTCCAGTCTGTGAAAGAAACTTATTAAAACATCTTTCAGGGTGAGATATTATCTGTACTCAATTTTATTACTGTATTATTAGGCTTAGATTTGCGTGTTTTATTTTATTTTACTTAGTAATTCACTTTGTTCTGTCTGTTACTACTTGGAACCACTTAAATCCTACTTTCTGTATCTAATAAAATCACTTTTTACTTATTAATTCACCCAGAGTATGTACTAATACCTGGGGGTGGGGCAAACAGCTGTGCATACCTCTCTATCAATGTTATAGAGGGCGAACAATTCATGAGTTTACCCTGTATAAGCTTTATAGGGCAAAATGGATTTATTTGGGTTTAGACCCCATTGGGAGTTGGGCATCTGAGTGTTAAAGACAAGAACACTTCTGTAAGCTGCTTTCAGTTAAGTCTGCAGCTTTGGGGCAAGTCATTCAGACCCTGGGTCTGTGCTGGAGCAGACGGGTGTGTCTGGCTCAGCAAGACAGGGTGCTGGGGTCCTGAGCTTGGCAGGGAAAGCAGGGGCAGAAGTAGTCTTGGCACATCAGTTGGCAGCTTCCAATGGGGTTTCTGTGATCCAGCCCATCACAGTATACATCATACTTTTGAGTCCAACTCTTCTTTTCTCTATTATCTCTACTGATCTGTGCTAGCAGTGGTTGTGGTGAAGGTGCTTCATAAACAAAATGAAGACAATTATTACCTCTCCCACACAGCCCTCCTTCTGCATGTACTTCCGGAGAATAGACCAGATTTGGCACTTGCTCAGCAATCTTCCACCAGTGGCCACTTCAAAGCTCTCATAAGAGCCGTACTTCTCCAGGACGGCATGAATGATCCCAGTTGCCTGCCACACACACACATAAAAGAGAGTCAGTCTTTCTTTTGGAAGGTTTCTCAGGTCCAGGATGGAATTTCTGGTCAAAACCAGAGAGAAAGCAAGCTTCTAGAATAGCCAATAGTCCCCGGAGGTTAGGGCACTCACCTGGGACGAGGGAGACCCAGGTTCAAGTCTGATTCAGAGCAGGGACTTGAACCTGGGTCTCCCACATCCCCGGTGAGTGCCTAATACCAGTGGACTAGTGACTATAACGGGTCTCCCGCTCCCTCCCTACATCTTTTCATGAACAATTTCCAAATGGCTCAGGTTCATCCTGCATTTGAAAGAAAACAAATTCAATCGCAAATGGAATTTTATTGCAGCCAATAGACAAAAATCATCACGATGGGTGGTACCTGCCGTCCCCCTCACTCTAGAGCAGGGGTAGACAACCTATGGCACATGTGCCGAAGGCGGCACATGAGCTGATTTTCAGTGGCACTCACACTGCCAGGGTCCTGGCCACCGGTCTAGGGGGCCGTACATTTTAATTTAATTTTAAATGAAGCTTCCTAAACATTTAAAAAACCTTATTTACTTTACATACAACAATAGTTTAGTTCTATATTATAGACTTATAGAAAGAGACCTTCTAAAAATGTTAAAATGTATTACTGGCACGCAAAACTTTAAATTAGAGTGAATAAATGAAGACTCGGCACACCACTTCTGAAAGGTTGCCGACCCTTGGATTACAGCATGACTAACTAGTGTCCTTCTGACATGCTAGTCCCGAGCCTTGGCCAAACAACTCTTAACTTTACTGGTGCTTGGAAATAACGTCTTCACAGCTTAATAGCACAGGCATCATTTTTTTAGCTCCCTTAAAATGCTTGCCAGGAGGTTAGTTAGGAAATGCTTACCAGGAGGTTGCCTTCCTGCTAGTTTCCTAACTGCCCTGCTCCACTATTAAATTAAGTCCACTCAAGCATACAGTGAACAATCCAATCACTCAATATAGTCCTACAGTAACTATCCCAATAACCAGCTCATCTGTGACAGGTTTCAGAGTGGAAGCGGTGTTAGAACTGACCCCCCACTTGGTAAGGCAACTCCCATCTTTTCTTGTATTGTGTATATACACCGCTACCTCAATATAACACCACCCGATATAACACGAATTCGGATATAACGCGGTAAAGCAGTGCTCCGGGGGGGCGGGGCTGCGCACTCCGGTGGATCAAAGCAAGTTCAATATAATGTGGTAAGATTTTTTGGCTCCCGAGGACAGCGTTATATTGAGGTAGAGGTGTATTTCTGCCTACTGTATTTTCCACTCCACTGCAATCAGGAGAGTATGGGGGGACAGATAGCTCAGTGGTTTGAGCATTGGCCTACTAAACCCAGGGTTATGAGTTCAATCCTTGAGGGGGCCACTTAGGGAACTGGGGTAAAATATCTATCTGGGGATTAGACCTGCTTTGAGCAGGGGTTTGGACTAGATGACCTCCTGAGGTCCCTTCCAACCCTGATATTCTAGGATTCTCCCTGCATCTGATGAAGTGGGTTTTACCCACGAAAGCTTATGCCCAAATAAATTTGTTAGTCTCGAAGGTGCCACAAGTACTCCTCGTTCTTTCAGCTCATTTGTAGTATTGAGAAGTTATTACAGATCAGCCCCATGCCCTTCACGCTTAGCTCGCCCACTTGTAGATCTCAAAGCAGTTGACGAACAGACACAAATAGCCCCACTTTATAGACAGCATATCCAACCACCCACATGTGAAGTGCTTTTGCTCAAGCAATGTCATCTGGTGGATCAGCTATGGGTCTATTAATGCAGTGATCTTGGTTCTGTTCTCAGATCTGCCATAAACCTTGTGTGACCTTGTGCAAACCACAGGCCACAAGGCTGCTGACGTTCAGAGTCTAACTCGGTCTCAAGGATACGTCTGCACTGCAAAATAAACCCCACGGCAACAAGTCTCAGAGCCTGAGCAGCAAACTTGGCCTTGTGTGGCTCACATTCTGAGGCTAAAAATAGATGTTTATTCATTCCCGCTCAAGTGGGAACCTGGGCTCTGAGAACCTCTCCCCTTCCCGGGTTTCAGAGCCTGGTCTCTAGCCCAAGCGGGAACATCTACACTGCTAAAAGAGCCTTGTAGCACCAGCCCTGTGAGCCCATATCAGTGTAGATGTACCCAAGGTGTCTATCTGGGACCTGATTTCTGGAAGTGCCAAGTACCCACAACTCCAGCTGAAGTCAATGAGAACTACGATTGTTCAGTAACTCTGAAAAAATCAGGCCCAAGCTGTTACAATTGGCTACCTAAATAGGCTACCTCCTACCCCCAATTAGTGGCCACTTTTGAAAGTGTTGGTCTTAACCTTTTTGTGCCTCAGTTACTACTTCATCTGAAAAGCGTAAGCAGCATATTTTGCCAACCTCCACGGAAGAGGTTTGAACTGCAGAGAATGATTAAGGCCAGCCAGTGGAACCCTAAACTATATAGGAAGGACAGGTCAGGTCAGAGGTGGGGAGTAGCACCTAGCAGATTTAATAGAAATGAAAAAGAAATGTTTTGAACTGACAGGACCTACCAACCCCAAGTCCTAACAATTCACATATACTAGTGGCCTCCTGATGAGGAAAAGGGAGAGCATACTGTTGTAGGAGACCAGAGAGGCAACCATCTCCAACAATGCAGCAATAACGGGTGACTTCAGTTCTGCATATGTGTCACATCTGTCACACTGGAACAAGAATTAAAGACGCAACTGATCAACATTACAAATGATTGCTTCTTGGAACAGCTAGTGTTACACCAAAAGAGGAGAGGCTATTCTTCCATTAGGCCTAAGCAACACACAGGACGCATATTTCTTGACGTGGCAATTATATTATTTAACTATTAGTAAAATCAACATCCTCAGGGAAGGGATCGTAAAACGTTAGGAAGATGGAATGTATGACCCTATTGACTAGCTGTGGTTCTTTTTTAAGCCAAAATGAAGGAATTCGCGGTTTGCGCATGTAAACGAATCCTACAACCACAACCACAAGAGGCACGTGGATCTCCCACTGAAAAGGAGGCAAGAGAAGAATAAACAACATGCTTAATTGGTAAGGTGGGAGCGGTTATCTGAGCCAAACAGGCCACCTTCGAAAGGTGGAGATCCAGCCCAAGTGAAGCAATGGAAAAAGAGAACATAAACTATAACAGCTAAAATGGAAAGTCAGAGGAATAATAGGGAATTTGAAGAGCAAACACCCAGAGACATAAGAACAAGAAATTCTTGAAGTGTATTAGAAGCAGGAAGTCGTGTTGACCACCAGAGGTAAAGAAAGCAATTAAGGGGTTAGGAATATTGCAGACAAGCTAAAGGATTTATTTTGTATCAGTCTTCACCATAGATGACGTTAAGAACATAAGAACGGCAATACTGGGTCAGATCAAAGGTCCATCTAGCCCAGTATCCTGTCTTCCGACAGTGGCCGATGCTGGGTGCCCCAGAGGGAATGAACAGAACAGGTAATCATCAAGTGATCCTTTCCCTGTCGCTCATTCCCAGCCTCTAGCAAACAGGCTAGGGACACCATCCCTGCCCAGCCTGGCTAATAGCCATTGATGGACCTATCCTCCATGAATTTATCTAGTTCTTTTTTGAACCCTGTTATAGTCTTCGCCTTCACAACTTCCTCTGGCAAAGAGTTCCACAGGTTGACTGTGCGTTGTGTGAAGAAATACTTCCTTTTGTTTATTTTAAACCTGCTGGCTATTAATTTCATTTGGTGACCCCTAGTTCTTGTGTTATGAGAAGGAGTAAATAACACTTCCTTATTTACTTTCTCTACACTAGTCACGATTTTATAGACCTCAATCATATCCCCCCTTAGTCATTTCTTTTCCAAGCTGAAAAGTCCCAATCTTATTAATCTCGCCTCATACGGAAGCGGTTCTATACCCCTCATCATTTTTGTTGCCCTTTTCTGAACCTTTTCCAATTCCAATATATCTTTTTTGAGATGGGGCAACCACATCTGCACACCGTATTCAAGATGTGGGCGTACCATGGATTTATATAGAGGCAATATGATAATTTCTGTCTTATTATCTATCCCTTTCTTAACGATGCCCAACATTCTGTTCGCATTTTTGACTGCTGCTGCACATTGAGTGGACGTTTTCAGAGAACTATCCACAATCCAAAACCTCTTTCTTGAGTGGTAACAGTTAATTCAGACCCCATTATTTTATATGTATAGTTGGGATTATGTTTTCCAATGTGCATTACTTTGCATTTATCAACACTGAATTTCATCTGCCCAGTCACCTAATTTTGAGAGATCCTTTCGTACTTCTTCGCAGTCTGCCTGGGACTTAACTATCTTGAGTAGTTTTGTATGTTGGGGAGTTACCTATTCTTTTCAAGTAATAAATATTAAGTTATCAAAAGAGGAGGTTCTGAAACAAAAATTACAGAGCAGCGAGTCACCAGGACCAGAATGTATTAATCCAGGAAAGTGGAATTAGCTTCTGAGGTACTACCAAAAATATGCAATATCCTAAAAACGAGCAGCTTATACCAGAAGACTGCAGGGAAACAAACATTATACCTATCTTGAAAAATAGTACTGGAGGGGATCCTATGAATTATAGGCTTGGGAGCCTTAATTCAGTGCAAGGAAAACTGGTTAAAACTACACTTAAAGAGAACTATAAAATCACATAAATAACACATGATAGAGATGGCACAGCTTCAGCTGCAAATGACAGTCTGTGTCTGAACTATTTTTACTTTGGTTGTGTGGATAAAGAACCAGTTTACAAGATATAAAAAAAAATGACAAAGAAGCAAATTACATAGTCACGAGGTGAGAGGCAACTACTCATGCTTAAGAACTTGGCTGAGTGACAAAGATTCTCAGGAGTAGGAACAGATGGTCAATTTTCAATATTGAAAGTGATCACTAGGATATCTCAAGGTTCTGTACTAGAACAGGTGTTTAATATTTATTATCTGGAATAATGGGAGAGAAATGAGGTGGCTAAAGTTTCAGATAACAAAGGTATATAGGTCAGTCAAGACTAGAAAATTCGGATTGAATTGAACACTTAAAATTCAGTCTTACAATGCAAAGTTATGCGCATTGGATGGAAAAATCTGAATTATTCATACACTTTACTGGGTTGTAAGTTAATGGTAATCATCCAGGAAAGAGACTTGTGTGTCATTGCAAACAGCTCAATCTGCAGCATCAGTCAAAAGAAGCAAACAAAACATTTAGATGCAGGAAGAATGAGAGAAAATAAAACTGAAGATCTCACAATGCCATGTCATAAATCAACACTTCCTCCCTTGGGATACTGGTCTCCCTGTCACAAAGCTACAGCAGAAATAGGAGTGGTGGAAATGACGAGAGGCTGAAAAGTTGTCTGTATAAGGAAGATAGAAAAGACTGGGGCTTATTAGTTTCGATAGAAGAGGAACAAGAGATATAGGAGAGATATAACAAAATGAGTAGGACACAGATGGTCTCAGCAGTTCCTATTCACCCTCTCACATAATAACAAAGGGATATTCAAGGACATTTAAAGGTTATGTCTACACTACAGACCTTACCATGGCACACCTGTACCACTGCAGCTGCACCACTGTAAGGTCTCCCGTGTAGCCGCTCGGTGCCGATGGGAGAGAGCTCTCCCGTCGGCATAATTAAACGATCCCCAAAGAGCGGCGGTAGCTATGTCGGCGGGAGAGCATCTCCCACTGACAAAGCACTGTCCACACCGGCGCTTCTGTCGGTGAAGCTTATGTTGGTATGGGGTGGGTTTTTTTCACTCCCCTGAACAAGAAAAGTTTTACCGACAAAAGTGCTAGAGTAGACTTATCCAAAGGCAACATATTAAATCAAAAATGACTTTTTAAAAACCCAACACCTAGCCAATCTGTGGCACTCACTGCCACAAAAATATGATTGAGGAGAAGAGCCAGTGTAAGATTCAAAGAGGATGAGATATGTATAACAAGAACATCCACAGACAGACAGATTTAATAAAATTTAGGGATCAAACCCACCCTGGTTCAGCCTATAGATCATCCACTAACTGCTCTGAGTTGGGAAGAAACGTCTCTTATGTGCAGATTACATAATTGTCTGTTGTTCTAGAGTTTCTTCCACCGTCTTCCTCTGAAGTACCTGGAACTGGCCATTGTTTGAGACAGGATGCCAGACTAGATGGTCTGGTCCAGTATTGCAGTTCATAAGAAGGAAGAATAGATCTCAGGACCTCCTGGATCCCAGACCAGTGCATGGCCTCCTGGACTAGGAGATAGTGTGGGGAAGAACTCAGAAGCCACTCTTGCCCTCCTTTCACTAGAACCTAGATGGTCCTGAACCTTTTGGAAATTAGTCGTTCCAGGTTCTGGGTGATTCCAGGGACTATAGTTTGAAATTACATGTGCGCAATGCAACCACCTATCTTCTGAACACTGCTCTGAAAGAGGTATTAATCGTATTTCAGATACAAAGTATACATTTTCAAATCCTCATAACTTGGTCAATTTGCAATCAGTTCTCACAGGAACACTTAACCTCTCTTTTAGGGAGGGCTATTTGCATATCAATTATCAGCCCTTGATCCCCAGCATCTCAGCACTAAGGCACACAGAAAGTTAAGAGTGCGTATGTGTACACAGCACATTTTTACCTCAGTCTCCTCTCATTCAAATGACTGAATGTTATTTGCTCAAACTTATATACTCAATCACCACGCGTGGTAGCGACCAAGCCTAGAAAATTTCAGCCCATAAAGGAAAAGTTTCAGAAAGTTACAAGCAATCAAAACAGGAGGCTAGGCTGGAAACTGTTATACAACCTTAACTACAGCAGGTCACAACCATCAGCTGCTAGAATACTCGCTGAGAAAAAGGCCTGGTCCACACTAACCCCCTACTTTGGACTAAGGTACGCAAATTCAGCTATGTTAATAACGTAGCTGAATTCGAAGTACCTTAGTCCGAACTTACCGCGGGTCCAGACGCTGCAGGCAGGCTCCCACGTCGATGCCGCGTACTCCTCTCGCTGAGCTGGAGTACCGGCGTCGACGGCAAGCACTTCCGGGATCGATCCGGGATCGATTTATCGCGTCTAGACAAGACGTGATAAATCGATCCCAGAAGATCGATCGCTTACATCCGGACCAGGAAGTAAGTATAGACGTACCCTAAATAGCAGAGTTAAGGTTGCTGCCACCCAGTGGAGCCTTCTGCTCTTAATATCTTTCCCCAGGAGACGCACTGTTAAGGTGCTGCTTCACACACAAGACAACCACATCTCCCTCCAGCTCCTAGATGCACCATTCATTCTTTTGGGAGCCGAGCATATTTACTTAAACTACACAGAAATCATTGTAAGAAATCCCCTAATGCATGGTTAGTCTTTAACAGCGACTGTGCCACTGGAAACAGTAGGAGAGGTACCTTGTTGTGTGCAGTGTGATCTGTCAGCCAGCAGCAATCGCTCCCCATATCAAGTAAGGAGTTCTTATTTATTATTTGTATTGCAGAAGCAGATACACAAACAAGGGAACCCAGGCAGACACATCATATCTTGCCATAGCACTCTTACTGAAGGCATACCAGAACGGACAGAAATCATCTTGACCACTCACCACACAAAAGACCAGCTTCCTCCAAGACACAAATGACTTCCTCCACAAACTCCACAACATTAACAGCCTCCCTCAGAACACCATCCTCGCCACTTCCCTAAACACCAACATCCCTCAAAATGACAGCATCGCTGCCTGCCTCAAATATTTACAAGACAATGGACATCCCTCAGATAGCACCCCAGATACATGGCCGAACTCATCCATTTCAGCCTAACCCATAACAATTTTACATTCAACAAACACTTTGTCCAAACCAGGGGAACAGCCATGGGTACTAGGATGGCTCCCCAATATATCAACCTCTTCTCGGGTTCTTCTTGAAGAAGAATTTCTGGACAAATGCACCATGAAACCAATGATATACCTGAGACACATTGATGATATTTTCATCCTCTGGACAGATGGCTTAAACTCCCTCATAGATTTCCATCACAATTCCAACAATCACCACCAGTCAATTAAACTCTGGAACACTCCACACCAGCATCAACTTCCTGGACACCCCCACCAGCTTCAACAATGGAACCCTACAGACAATTATATACAAGAAACCCACAGATCACCACACTTACCTTCATAGATCCCCAAATACACCAAGAAATCTTATCTACAGCCAGTTGCTAAGATACCACAGAATGTGCTCCAAGGAGAAAGTCTGGGATATACACCTTAACACACTTAGGGCTGGTCCACACTGGGGCGGGGGATCGATATAGGAAACGCAACTTCAGCTATGAGAATAGCGTAGCTGAAGTCGACGTTTCCTATATCGAAGTAAAAGTACTTACTTCGGGTCCACGCGGCGCAGGCAGGCTCCCCCGTCGACAGCGCTTCCTCCTCTCGGCGAGCAGGAGTTCCGCAGTCGACGGGGGAGCGCTTCTGGGATCGATCTATCGCGTCCAGATGAGACGCAATAAATCGATCCCAGAAGATCGATCTCTACCCGCCGAATTAGGCGGGTAGTGTGGACCAGCCCTTAAAAACACCTTCATCAAAAAAGGATGCTCCACCAGAGAAGTAGATTGCATCATGGAAAGGGCCACCCAAACACCCTGAGAGAACCTGCTTCCATACAGAAATAAAACCCCTTCCAACCACACACCCCTAGTTGTCACCTACCACCCCACACTGGAACCTATACAGGATATTATCAAACAACAACAACCAATACTTGATGGTCACCCCATCCTGAAAGGAAGAATCCTGAATTCACACTTCTGGCCTTCAAACAACCCTAACCCTCCAAGCTCATCATCAGAAGCAAGCTCCCCACAGACCAGAACACACCAACTCAAAGCAGCACTAGACGCTCCCAGAACAACAGCTGCAAAACCTGCAGACATATCTCCACTGCTACAATGATCAACACTCTCACAACACTGCTACAATGATCAACACTCTCACAACAAACCTTTCAAGATCCGTGGGCCCTGCACATGCCTATCACAACATGTGGGGTACCCCATCCAGTGCACTCAATGCCCCACAAACAACTGTGTGTGTGAAACCAGACACTCACTGTACTCTCCATGAACTCACACAGGAAAATGATAAAAGACAAAACACCCTGTCACCTGTGGGTGAACACCTTTCACAAAGCAATCACTCTATGTCTGACCTATGAGCACTCATCCTCAAAGGAAACCTGCAAATCGCTTTCAAATGATGAGCCTAGGAGCTTAAATTCATAACTCTGCTAGACCGGGGTGAGCAAACTTTTTGGCCTGAGGGCCACATCGGGGTTCCGAAACTGTATGGAGGGACGGGTAGGGAAGGCTGTGGCTCCCCAAACAGCCTGCCCCGCCCCCTATCCGCCCCCTCTCACTTCTCACCCCCTGACTGCCCCCCTCAGAACTCCCAACTCATCCCAGGACCCCCCGCCCCTAACCACCCCCCGGGACCCCACCCCCATCCAACCCCCCCGCTCCCTGTCCCCTGACTGCCCCCTGGGATCCTCTGCCCCTTATCCAGCCCCCCTGCTCCCCGCCCCCTTACCATGCCGCTCAGAGCACTAGGACTGGCAGCCGCACGGCCCGGCTGGAGCAAGCCACGCCACCGCGCAGTCTAGAGCACTGGGGCAGGCCGGCAGCTCTCGCAGCCATGCTGCCCGGCAGGAGCTCGCAGCCCCGCCGCCCAGAGCGCTGGCAGCACCGTGAGCTGAGGCTGTGGGAGAGGGGGGACAGCAGGGGAGGGGCTGGGGGCTAGCCTCCCCGGCCGGGAGCTCAAGGGCCAGGCAGGACGGGCCTGCGGGCCCTAGTTTGCCCACCTTTGTGCTAGACACTATCATGGACTGAACAAAGACACTGGATATATGGCTTATCACAACGATTTGTAACGGACTAACCCCCTCTTTTTGTCCTACTACCTTGAATGGTCCCTTAGAATATGTGCTAACTACTTATGCCAAACAATCTGTTCCATTTTACATTTAGCTGGGACACCGGGAGTACCTTTCAAAGACCTGGAGGAGAGCTATTTGTAAGCTTCAAAGCTTGTTCTCTCACCAACAGTTGTTGAGCCAATAAAAGATAACTCCAATTTTCCAGCCTAATCCGACTGCCTGTAGATTTTAGAGAAGATTCAAAATTCTGCTTTAAACAAGAAACACGTTGCAGTCTTAACTATGGAGGGATTAGCAGTTGCTCCATAAAACATAAGCTCAAAGTCAGAGGTAATGTTGTTCTAGCCGCTTTAATTCTGAATTTGAGATTTTGGGCTCATACAGTTTCACACCAATGTATCCTTTCTTTTTTCCATTTTATTTATTCTAACATACCAACTTTTCACAATCTATAATGTGGGGTAATGACCACTATGCATCAGTGTACAAGAGCACTCTGTGACAAGATAAAGCCCAACAAGCTTGGAGACGGAACAGAAATATCTGAAATATAAAAACAAGGGCATCAGTTATTCCATTCAATAAGGCAGGTTTCTTAGGCTATGTCTACACTACTCAGCTTTTAGCAACACAGCTGTGCTGCTAAAAGACGCACAGTGCACCCGCTGTTTGTCGAGAGGACAAAAAACTTCCACTCCCAACAAGCGGCACATTAGCTCTCCTGCCGACAAAATGCGGTTCACACCGCTTGTCGTCGGCAAAACTTTTGTCTTTCAGGGGTGTGTAGTTTTTTTAACACCTCTCACAAAAGTTTTGTCTTTCACTTGCCAATGTAGACAAAGCCTTAGTATGAGCCCTTCAAATGAAGATATGTTCCAGAAAACCAGTCAAACGATTATTTAACTGTTGCAGTATGTGATAGACTCCTTGACATCAGGGAATTGCTCTGACAGAAGGATATCCCCTCCCCCACCAATGCTGGAGGAGCATTATTCCCTGGTTCCAGCCCTGGCTGTACTTAGGGGGAAGCTATCTCCCAGGTGTCAAACCAGCCCACCTCCTTGCTAGACGGGGGAGAGGGTTATCCCCTGGGTGTTGACCTAATCTGGCCCCTTGCTGTGTGGCGGCTTTAGTCTCAGAGCAAGAAGACAGTCTGGCGTTTTGCTGTAAGGGGTGGGTGGGTTTGTGTGTCCGTCCCTTAGGGTAATGAGCCAACCTGCCTGTGGGAGGGGTGCTCGAGGGACTGGTTTTTTACCTGTGTAATGAACTGGTCTGATGCATCTCTGTATTTCTCCAGCACAGCCGTGGGGACAGGCTCCTCATACTCAAACTGTGGGTTGTAAGTATAACAAGACTGGAAGAACTTCTCTCTCTCCTTGTCAACATTCAAGGGTCTAAGGGCCACCAGAAGGCAAGGACTCCTCCTGCTGACGTTGATCTCCTCAGCCTTTGGCCTGGCAATATGAGGCAGGGAAGCTGCACTGCGGATCTGTGCACGTGCCCGGCCACTACTATTCACAGTGCAGGTGCTCTCGCTACGGCGCATCCAGCTGCAGGGGCTTGGGAAAGCAGGGCAGATTTCCGACAGCCGCCTGACCTCAGGCCTTGCTTCTGAGACCTTGGAGCACTTGAGCTTGGTAGGCGTTTTGAGCCTTTGGCCCAGGTGGGTAGGGTCTGAATCTGGAGATGGTGAAGGGGAGAGGTAGGAATAGAGTCGCAGCCCATTGTGTTCAGAGAACTTTTTCCCGCCCCTCTCGCGCTGGGGGCTGGCGCTCAGGACATTGCGATGCCGCTCATACGACTGTGTCCCCGAGTCCAGCACCATCTTCCTTGACCAAAATCCTTGTCGAGATTACATCAAACCGGGCGCTCTCCTCTCATCTCAGCCTTGTACCTAGAGACACACACAAAGAGATGCAGGAACTGCACAAACAACCTCAAAAGAGAAGTCTCCTAAACACCAGGATGCTGTAACTGTGATGACACCGCAGTTATGAGGAACAAAATACCTCTCTTCTTCGAATTTCCCAAGTAGGTTGGCTCTTACCTACATCTGCAGGTAAATTCCCCACATCCAGAAGTTCAGTAACCCCAGACGTGGAGGCGAGCCCAGCACAGCCACCAACTCTCCAGAAGAGATTAGACCAAAAAGCACCAGGTGATTTACAGCCTCACCTTCATTTTCTCACTCAAAATTGTAGCTTTGGATCTAAAGTTTTCTGTGCTTGTTATGTACCAAGAGGTCATTTCCACAGTCAGCACAAGTATATGCACAGCTTGTGCACCAATCTAGTTTCTAAATGCACCTTATTAAATCAGTGCAAACCATGCCCTCACCCCCATTGAGGGTTTAAGTGTCCACAGAAAGGGTTTGCTGCTTTAATTAAATCAGTGCACACATTGCACAGATACAAGCCCTAAGTGTGAGTTACGGAAGTGGAGGAAATGTGCTTTTCCTATTGTTAAAAAAAACCCAGTATTTCAATATAACTAGAGCTAACTTGGCCCTGACAGAGTTCTCAATGAGGAGCACGGATTTGGTTTGGTTTAAAGGAAAAATTAAGAATAGAATAAAACAAAACTATAAGGTGCAGAGGTCTGCCTTACTGCAGTGTTAAGATTGCGGAGTTAAAACCAAGTCACAAAGTGCAGAAGTTACAGTTCCCACATTAATGAGAACTGAACAATGGCATGCCATAATATTTTTATATGCAGTGGTATTGTAGCCACGTCGGTCCCAGGATATTAGCAAGACAAGGTAGGTGAGGTAATATCTTTCACTGGACCAACTTCTGCTGGTGAGAGAGAGAAGCTTTGGAGCTTATCCAGAGCTCTTCTTCAGGTCTAAGAAACTTACTTCAAGTCTAGGAGACCTGAAGAAGAGCTCTGTGTAAGCTCTGAAGATTGTCTCTCTCACCAACAGAAGATGATCCAATACAAGATATTACCTCACCCATCTTGTCTCTCTAATTACATTTTTAGCCAGGCATGCAATTCTGCACTTGTATGCAAACAGGCATTCTTCATGCAATGTTACATTGCACATATGGTGCATGCGAGGTCACGCTATGTGGAGGACACTGTTCTTTTCTACAAAATGGCATCCTCCATGCACGTTCAGGGGCCAGACACAGTCATCCCCCAGGCACAGTTTCCTGGGGCATGCAATGCCTGCCTTGCATATGTGCCACTGGAACTATATGCACTGAGAGGGCATTGGCCAGTCTTGTTTTCTTGCACAATGGGTAACTAACATCCCTCACCCAGGGTGCGTGGACACTTGGGGCAGCAAGTGGACTGAGGAACTGCTGCTTCTTTCACAGAATGGTCCTGCTGCCACTAATTTTGTACTTTGCCCAGGAAAAGAGTAGCCTAAAGTATGCTGGGAAGTAGAGCCCGTGCAGCTGCTGGGAGCTGGGGAGTTGATCAGGCAGCTGCTGCTAGGAGAACAGCCTGTGAAGAGGTACGGGAGGGTGGGGTTTTTTTGTGGCGATGGAGGTGTGCAAAATGTTAGGGTGAATTAAGTAACAATAGAAACAAATTAAATAACTGTTCAGGTCAGGCTGTCGAGCAATCAAAGGTCAGGAAAGGCCAGAATGAAGTTTGCCCAAGCAACCTTAATGATCCCCCCCCCCTCCCCTTATGATAAAGTCTCTAACTGCATCGTCCCACACTTTTAGTTCTTAAACCTGTGGGGCAGCCTCCCCTGGGTGCAGGCTGGTCTAATGGGGAGGTCAGACCAGGCCTGGTAGACAGGGGTCTGGGGGAAGGGGAACACCGTGGGGCGGGGACGGCAGAGGGCGCTGTGGAGTGGGGATGGCGGGAGGTACTGGGGGGGGCCCTGCAGGGCGAGCACTGGGCAGGGGCGGGGCCGGCAGGGGGCGCTGCGGGGTGGGGATAGCGGGGGGTACTGGGGGGGGCGGCGGGGGGGGGAGGG
>NW_020664517.1:348790-362499 GCF_002925995.2 Terrapene triunguis | reverse complement strand
GGCGGGAGGTACTGGGGGCGCTGCGGGGCGGGGATGGCGGGAGGTACTGGGGGCGATGCGGGGACGGGGCGGGGACAGCAGGGGGCGCTGCGGGGCGGGCACCCGGGGGGAGGATGCGGGGCACAAAGGCCTGTCACGTGCTTGCCGGGGCCCGCGCGGACCCGCCCCGAGACAACAGGCCCCGCCCCGCCCCCAGGGCCGCTCTCCCCGCCCCAGCCTCCCCCTCCCGCCAGGGGGCGCCACAGCGCGCGGCGCCGGGCACAGCCGCCCCCCGCCTCATCCCTCGCACGGAGCCGGCCGCGCCCACCGCGCGGGGGACGGGCTGGGGCAGCGGCCCGGGTGGGAGCGAGACTCGGTCCGGCCCCGGGTCACGGCCCGGTCCCACCACCCCCGCCGCGCCGCGCCGCGCCCCGCCCCGCCCCGCCCCGGTCACAGCCCAGCCCCGCGCCTCACCCCGGGCAGGCCTCGCGCAGCCCGCAGCTGTCCTACATTCCGGCCCCTCTCACCGCCTCCCGCCAATGGCGGGCCGACCTCGAATGGAGACCCAATCGGAACGACGCAGGGGGAGCTCGCCCCGCCCCTCCTTCCCATTGGCCAGGCACAGCCGCGGGGCTCCCCCTCCCACCGGGGCCGCGCGAGGTGCTGGTCCTGCGGAGGGGGGGGGCTCTGGCGCGCGCTCCTGCCCCTGGCTTGCTTCAGTGTGCGCGCGCCTGTCCCCGGGACCTCCTGAGGGGAGGGGCGGCAGCCCCCTCCTAGAGCCTCTGCCCAGCCCTATATAGAGCCTATAGGCTCTTTGCCCCCTGGAGACCCAACCCAGCCTAGCCCCTATATAAGTCACCCTGCAGTCACCCTCTAGACGCTATGCTATGATAACACTCTTCCCTTCCACCAGTGTGTCAGCAGGGTGTTAAACACGGGCTACTAAAGTTAGATAGTTTTAGATTGCCAGTCTGGATAACTTGTACCCAAGAGTTTAGAAGAGCTGGCTGAGGCGCTCGCTGCTCCATTCGCGTTGCTTTCCAAGAAGTCTTGGAAAACCAGGGAAATGCCAAAAGACTGGAAGAAAGCGAACGTTGTGCCAATATTTCAAAAGCGTAAATGGGATGGCCAGGTGGTCTGACGTTGATCCTGGGCAATATAATGGAGCGGCTGATACAGGACTCGATTCCTCCCCCGCTTGCTTGCAACACAAAGGAAAGGCTGTGAAGCTCAAGACAACGTTCTGTCTGTAGCTAGACGCCTGAGTCTGAATGGGGCAGAAGAATGACCTGAAACCCTCTCCACTGGCTGAGGCATAATTGCCTCAAGCCTGATGCTGTGACCACGGGAGCAAGCTCATGGCCAACCCTGACTGGGAAAGCAGAAGCAGTGTTGAGCCCTGCGGTCGCTGAGCCCCCCCGTTGAGTGTGGGGAGACACAGGCAGGGAAGGGGGATTGCCAAACATGGTTGTCCTGTCCACAGGTAAGAGAAGCCCCATAGAAGGGTAAAGCAGCTGGAAGGCCAATGCTGGTAACGGACACATCATCACAGTGTGGTCGTGGCCATGGTGGGTTCTCTTAACCAAGAGACCCTGAATCACAGCCCACCCAGGGGTGAGGAGGACTCTGTCCTGGGGGTGAGGGCAACACATTAACCCCGAAATGGGTCCCTTGCATACACACAGCCCTGGGGTTGGAACACAACTCCAGAGGGGGCCTGCCAATGTGGGGGGCACTCTGCATCACCAGAGCCACAGACATATGGCTGGGTTAAGACCTACCTTGCAGAGGGACAAATCTACACTGATCCCCCATCCTCCCCTGCAAATGCTCAAGGGGTCACTTCCTACCCCAAGCAAGGGATAAGATAAGAACACCCCAGGGTACAGCCAAGATGGCTGACACATGCAAGAATGTGGGTTTACTGCCCTCCTCGCTCCCTGGCAGACGAGGGCAAGGAGGCGGAGGCAGGGCTCCATCCCAGTTTCAAACCCAACGGTTTTGGGGTGGCAAAAGAATGAAAACTCCCCATGTGCATCCTGCTGGTGCCATCCAACAGACCAGACCTAAGGGAGGATGTGAAACTGCTCTGGATTGTGTATTGGAAGTTTGATTGATTAGAAACTGTGCTGTAAGAATCATGAAAGTGCCTGGTAGGACAGCTACCAAGGGATCGGAAATACAGTGTTTCCAACTCTCCTGATTTTGTCATGCGTCTCATGATAATTATTGTTTTCCTTAAAGCCCCACCTCCTGAGGTCAAGTGGAGGTGTGATGATTTCAGCCTTCATTCTTAAAGAAAAAGTAACTTTCTAGCCCTCGTGGCTGTAGAGAAAGCTTCCAAATGTGACCCCAGTGCAACCTAAAGGCTCAAAAAGCAAGAGGCAATAAAAAGAACACCCAATCTATTATTTTTACATAATCTCATGATTTTAAAGCCAATCTCATGATTTTTGGTGCGCCTGACTCATGATTTTTGAACATTTGGCAATACTGGAAATAGGCTGTGGCATCTATGAATAATGTTTATGTGTTCAAACTTCCCCAGCTCACTGATTAAAGTAACCCTGCTCAGTTCAGTCTTGAAGGGGGAAGAGAGATGACAAAGTGGGAATTTTCTGTAATATTTTTATAAATACTATGTGTGCCTCAGTTTCCCTCTATGTTGCATTGCTACCCAGTGGGTGTAAAACGGCCAACACTGCTCTTGGAACAGTGCAGGAGGTGTGAGTGTCACCTCGCTGTCTCTGGAATGAAGAGAGTCATTGAAGAACTGGCTCAATTCAGGGGTCCAACAAGACAGAGAGATGCCCCAAGGACTGAATGATCAACACCTAACACATGAAACCCAGCAGGTGGGGCTTGGGAACTGAGCTGGAGAGAGGGTGTCAGAAGGCTGGAATTGGGGTGGCCGTTTGAGAGGGACTCAGGAACAAGGACAGAGACTAGCACCAGAGATGAGTCCATCACAGCTTGGCTGGCCCATCATGGCTTAGCCAGGGTGGACTATGGCTTAACTTCTGCATCTCTGAGCTAACCCCAGTGCGTTCAGATTCTGTAGCCAGGTAACCAATCGATGGTGCGTGGTTTGGAGAGGCTGCCTGTGTCGCTGTGGATACTCACTGAGAGCACTGCACCCTGACGGGGGACAGCACAGATCTCCCACAGGAGTCTGGCTGGGCTGGATTTGGTGCAGGGAGCCACGAAGAGAAACGGGGTCACTGGTGCCCACAACCCAGTCTCAGAGTCTTGGAGGTCACAGGCCTGCCCTGGTGGAACGGTGTGGGACCTCGGGGCCCGGCCCACCACAGGGGCACTCCCAGGAGACTGGTTACAGGTCGTGGGACCGCATGACAGGAGCTTGGCTGAAGATGGAAAATCAATTTCCCCCAACCCTGTAAGAGGGGGCTTGCATGTGAAGGGTGGAAGACCCCCTAGTCCAGAAGAAAGCCCCTAAGGTATGGATGCTGGACCTTAAAACCCACAATGTTTGGAGTGGGTCGGGGAAGTGTTACAGAGCTGCACAGGGAGTTCTGGCCAGGAGAGAAAAAGCGATGGGCAGACTCATAGCAGTGGGACGGGAGCCCAGTTTAGGTGCAGGACCCACTAAGGTCAGAGCACGCTGACCTGCGGGGGGAGCGAGACCAGCCTTGCACTGCAGGAGAAGGACCCTGGATGCCTCTAGAGGACTCTGACCCCAGCTCAAAGAATGCTCGGAAGTGGTGAGGATACTGAGGCAGGGAACAGCGTGGAGGTTTAGTGTTTTTGCGTAGACCTGTGCATTTCTTGTGCGATTTAGTAAAGAGCAATGGTGAGGGGATGCTAAGACAGAGGATCTGCACCCCAAGAGGGGTCTAGAGACCCCCAGTAAGGGCAGTGCCTGGACTCTGTTCAGACTCCAGCGGCTTAAAGCACACGGGGATTCAGCATTTGGATCCTCTCAGCAGTATGCTCAACAGGCTCTCCTGGGACTCCGACACCTTCGGAGAGAGAAACGGGCGCCTCTGGCAAAGAGGTGTTTACACAGTGTTCCTCAGTGCCCTGGGCAAGCACGTCAAGGCCAGTGCATGCTCTGCAAGCCACGGCCTGGGCTGGCTGGAGTGATCCTAGCCTGGCCTCATAGTGCTTTATGCAGGGGCTAGCCCCCTGCTCCAACGGATACTTCCAGGGAGGTGCTTCTCTCACAGGCCAGAGGCAGCTCTCAGTCTGCTGCAGCAATGCTTCCCACTAGGCCTAGTGCTGATGGGCTTGTGATGGCAGCAGTTAGCAAAGGCCCGGCCCCAGAGGTGTGTGCCCGCTGCAGCCGGCAATGAGGGCATGCCTGGAAGCGGAGCACTTTGCACAGTTACTGCAGAGAACAGAGACCATTTGTGCAATGGCAGATGCTGTCTGAACGTGCTCCCTTTGGTCCCTGTGCACAGCCTGGTGGGACCCCAGATGTGGGGCACTGGCCCCTCACAGCAGTCAGCCTCATTCACAGGCCTTAAAGGGCCTGTCACAGGCACTCAGTTACCTGTGGCTCTCCGGCTCCAGGATGGGGGCAGGATTCGTTCTCTTTGAGCTGAACAGCTCAGCTTCTCAGTGAGGCCCCACAAAGGCCCCTGCTTTGCAGCGCCCCTTGGGCTCAGATTTCTTGGGTGCAAATCCAAGCCTGCCTGCTGCAGAGCCCAGCACAGACCTGGCACAGGCTGGGATTGCCCTGTGGCCAAAGTGGCCTGTTGAGTGTGGTGGTCTGTTTCTGGCTAGTGGCACCTAGAGATTCATGAGTCTGCTACAGCCTTGGCTAAGAGCCACGTGGCTTTTAGCTCATGCAGTAGAGGCTCATCTACTTCAGAGGTCCCAGGTTGGATCCCGCCTGCCAACAACCAGGGTCTGTCGGCGTTACACTAGCTGGCCAGTGATGGCAGTGTCATGGTGACACCTGCCAGCGTGATGGAATTAGCTGGCAATGTAGTTAATTACCCATCTGCTAATATGCAAGTAACAAGCCTCTAATGTGTAATTAATCACCATTCACAACACAAAAGCCAGTCATAGCAGGAGTGGGTGCTGCTTTGCCCTCCACACGCACTCGGATTTGAACCCTTTGCTGGAGGGCAGTCGGTCGGGAGCAAAGCTGACCCCCGCTGCCTTCAGTTCATTTTGGGGTTCTTAGTGGCCCTCTGACCAGAGAGGTTCTTCCTGGCCCGTGTTGGCTCTGGGTTGGGTGGGAAGAGGGTCTTTTGCCCTCCCTGCTCCTCCGCACTGGCCTGGGAGCTGCCCAGCAGTATCTCGTTGATGTAGCTCAGTGTTTGGTTGTCGAAAACCATATTGAGGTGTTCCACTCCCGGCAGCTCCATCACATGCACTCGCTGCTTCTGCTGCTTGGCCCAGCGGCTGCACAACTTCATGCTGCGGGTGCTGACGGTGTCGTCCCCGTCCCCATAGACCACGTCCACGGGGTCCTCATAGGGGAAGTGCTCATCGTAGATGTAGGTCTCCACTGTTGGGAAGCCCGTGCCGTAGAGGCAGTAGGTCTCCACGCCAGGAGGAGGCAGCCCCTTCAGCAGGTCCTTGGTGTCGTTCCACATGTACCAGCCATCCTCAAAGTTGACGTCGAGGAAGAAGCGCCGGTAGTCCCGGTACGTGTAGTTGTAGGACGGCGTGGAGATAAAGACGTGTGATTCGGGCCAGGCTATGTTGGTCGGGAACATCCAGGGGCTTGTGGTGGCCATGCGCTGTTCCTCCCGCAGTTTGATGTTTGTGACCATCGGGATGCCCTGGTTATCTCCTGCAATTCACACGAGCACTCATCAGGAACAGCAGCTCTAGCAAAATTAACAGATGTCCCAAGGGTCCCAAAGCAGTGTACAGACTATATATACAGAGATCATTCACTGCTGAAATGCTGCCACCACTGGGGGGCGGGGAGGGGGGGGGCAAAGCTGCTGCTCAACAGATGCGCTGTAAT
Organism: Terrapene triunguis; assembly: GCF_002925995.2. NCBI lineage: Eukaryota > Metazoa > Chordata > Testudines > Emydidae > Terrapene > Terrapene triunguis. The sequence goes on along the minus strand of NW_020664517.1, from coordinate 356,570 downwards.
TCAGGGCAGGAGCCCAAGAGAAATATTGTTTTGAGGTAAAACTATTGGATTATTGGCTAATCCAAATGATGGAACATCCAGCAACACAGCCCTCAGCACCTGGTAGCACTGGGGTCAGTCCTGACTGCGTGGGGAGGGCGCCCCCTACAGAGCACCCTGCCCTGCTGAAGCACAGCACCCTGTAGCACCGCACTGGGGCATTGGGGTCAGCACTAACTCTAAGGGGAGAGCGCTCCCTATGAATCCCCCACACCACTCCTTACAGCCACAGTCCTTCCCTGCTGGGCACCTGTCCCTGCTTCTCTAAGCCCGACCAGAAGTGTGTGTTGTTGGGGGGGATGGGGACAAGGTTTTGTGCTGGGGGAGTTTCTCAGCTGGTGGTGCTGGGTGTCCGGCAGGAAGGGAAACGGTCCTAAGCCTGTGTTAGGTTTTCTAAGCCGGCTCTGTGTGTGTGTTGCGGGGGGAGGGTGTTTCCAAGGGTGTTGGTCAGAACAGCCAACTCTCCTGGTTTTCCTGCGAGTCTTGTCATATTTGGTGTATTTTGGAAAGACCCTGCTCCTGGAGTCCTGTGATTATTCCAGAGAATATCAGCGTCCTTTAAACCAAAAGTAAGTTTCTGACCCTCCTTGCTGTGGAGAAAGGCATGAAAACGTGACTCTAACGCAGTCCTAAAGGCTCAGAGAGCAGAAGGCAAAGGAAAAGCACCCACAATGTCTTTTTTTTTTTTTCAAATTGTCTGATTTTTTAGCCCAACTCATGATTTTTGAATGTCTGGGGTTGACAATACTGGGTGAGGGCTCAGTGGTGTTCTGAATGGGGGAGAGACGGGGGAGGAAGTCGGGGGGTTCTGTGTCAGGGGGGAGGGGGTGTGTGGGGGGGTGTTTCTGAACTTGTGGGGGTAGGGCTGGGGGAGGATTAGAGTGGGGAGGTGTAATGTAGAGGAAATAGTTTAAAAGACCTCCCTGTCTTCTGCAGCAGAAGCCACCAGAGCCCTGCCAGAGCAGCAGTGTATACACAGAGCTAGTCCTTGCTTAGTTCGTTCTTTGGACCCTAGCTGTATCTGTTGGTTTCCTCATCTTCGGCACGTGGTGTAAAGAGAGTACAGACACAATGGAGAGGGGACCGGCTGTGTTGGCAGGGTGGGGTGTGGGGGAATGGAGCCAGTTGGTGAGTGAGGGTGGGTTTAGGGCCGGTCAAAAAAACTCTCGACAAAATGTTTTTTTGTTGGGAAACGTTGATTTGTTTCAATGGGGACTCTTTGCAGGAACATATTGGCTGCGATGCAGCTTTCATCAGGAGAGGACGCTGGTCACGATGGAATTTCTGGTGGGGAGAGAGACCTACCCCAGAGCAGCCAATGGGCCCCGTTGTATAACTACAAGTCATCAGGCCAGAGAACAAAACAACCAGACTCTGTAGGCCACTGGGGTGGGTGTGCACCTGGGCTGTAGGAGACACAGGTTCACGTTCTGCCATTCTAGGGAAGTGCCCTGATGCAGGGTTATAGAGTCAGTTTCTCTGGCCCAGGGATTATTTATACAAAGTGGAAGAACTTCAACAGGAGAGCCTGAGAGAGCACTGCCCCAGAATAGCCCCTTGCCTGCTGATTAGCACTCTCACCTAGGAGGAGGGAGAACTTAGTTCAAATGCCCCCAAATCAGGCAAAGCAGGATCTTGAACCTGGGTCTCCTGCATCCTAGCTGAGTGCCCTAACCACCAGGCGAGGGGCTATTCTGGGGGGAAGGAACTGTTTCCCAAGGAGCTGTAAGTGGAGTGAATTGGGAGGAGGGTGTGCGTGGTACGTGCAGCCAATAGCAGGTAGAGCTTCAGTGAGAGTCTTTTTACTGTTGTTCCCTTTCTACGACAGGCATTTCCTCCCCTGCCTGCTCTGAAGTGCTCGTCCCTGGCCAGTGCGGCAATGCTACCCACAGCAAACCCTGGACGGGCTCCCTGTGACTGGACTTGTGCTCCCTCAGGGGCACTGCCGTCAGACACCAGGTGGTTGGCGAGCTCCTGATGGAGCCGTTTGCAGATCTTTGCCCACCCTGGGGGCTCTACAACAGATTCACACCTCCCCATTATTCCATGAAAGGAAGGCAGGAAGCGGACAGTGGGAGCCATCACCCACCGGAGGCCAGGACGAGCATGGACTTGACGGCCCCGCCCCAGGGGGCACCGAGGGAGATGAAGCCCGCGATGAACCGATCTTTCCAGGCCTGGGGCTGCTGCAGCAGGAAGTAGAGGATGTTGAGGTTGCCCAGGCTGTGTCCGAGCAGGAAGACCCGTTTCTGGTAGGTGTCGTGCATCTCCTCAATCAGCGCCTTCAGGTTCTGGAAATACTCGGGCTGCTGGTCTGGGGAGAGAGGGGCATCGTGCCATGGGCAGGCCAGCCATGGCCAGCAGGAGCCCAGCCGGGGGCAGGTCCCTAGACCCTGGCACCATGAGACACAGTAACCCAGATCTGGACCCTCCAGTGGAGGCAGAAGAGGAAACGCACTGGGGGGCACTCATACAGGCCCCCCCCCACGAGAGAATCACTCCCTGCAGGGTTCCTCCTCCCACATCTCTGCCAGCATGGCCCCCCCTCCCCTCAAGGGTGTCTCTTTCAGGCTCTCCCACCCTTCTCCCCGCCAGGCTTTCTGGCCTGGTCTCCCTCCTGGGCACGGGGCTCTCCCTGGGCGCCAAGCTGTCTGTGTGGGTGCCCTGCCGCCTCCCTCCCTGGCTGTCTGGGCTGAGATGGAAGCTGGTCCCAACCCTGCACTTACTGGGCCCAATCCTCCAGTCGTAGGGGGCAGCCCGTACCGTCTGGTCCCGCACGTAGCCGTTGTTCACCAGGTTCTGCACCAGGGTGTGTAGGTAACCTACAGAGAGACAGCATGGAGATTGGGGGGACCCCAAGAGAGACAGCATGGAGGTAGGGGGACCCCCAGAGATACAGGGCAAGGATTGTGGGGGTCCAGGGAGGTACAGGGTGGGGGTTGGGAGGCTCTAGAGACATAGCATGGGAGTTGGGGGCAGACTGCATTCCTCCCCGCTTCTTGGCTGTGGGCAAGCTCCTGCCTGGCTGCCCAGTGTCTGGGTTCCTCTGGCCAGAGGCGTTGGCTCAGTGCATTCTGGGCATTGTGCTCTGGGTCCCCTCATTCCCTGGGATGGTTATGCCGAGTGGCATTGTACAGCCCTCTCCTCTCAGACACGGGTCACTGCACTGTGGGCTTTGCAGAGATCTTGTCTCCCCTGGCCCTCAGCTTCCCGCCGCCCCCTCCCAGCTGTGGGGTCTGGATGTGCAAGGGTCCCAGAGCTGGGACAGACTCAGGGATAAAGGGTAATGGTCCTGGGCTTCAGAGAGCCCTGCAAAGCCAGGCCTGGGCAAATCCTGCAGCAGCCAGGGACCCTTTTCTACTGCTGGGCACCAGCAGCAGGATCAGCACCCTTGGGAGCTCCCCCCAGACCACGGGGACCCCTCGCCTTGGACACCGAGAAGGGCGCCCCTCACCTGCCAGCTTGCTCTTGTCCAGGTACTCCACGGAGTAGGTCTTGCCAAAGCCGGGCACGCGGATTTGCACCCCAGGCGCGTTGGACATCTTGCCGGTGCTGCGGTTATACACCACTCTGCAGGGACAGGACAGGAGATGGCAGGTGGGTGGCAGATCCACCCCGCCAGGGCACAAAGGCGAGGCCTCTGGGCGGGGACAGAAATCCAGGCAACCCTCATCCCTCACGGGAAACACCCTGCTTGGGAATTCAGGATGGGGGTTGTGAAGAGGGCTTGTTTCTATGGCCCATTGCTCGCCGCAGGGCACGTGTCAGCCCTGAATAGCCGATGAGGTGGCTGTTAAGATTTTGTGTTATTCATGGGTATTAAGGCTCGAGGAGCACATTGTGACCAGTCTGTATATCATGGGCCAGAGGATCTCACCCAGGGATCCCTGCATCGGCCCCAGCCCTCCCAGGTGAACTAGAGCGGGTCAGGTGCGTTGCAATGGGCAGAGATGAGTCCTGGTCAGCTAGAGGCAGAAATCCCTGGTGACAATGCAGAAGACCTGCTGTGTGGGGTTAGGGGATGGGGAAGAGGTGCCCCATAACTTGGCATTTCCTGGCTTTTCAGGGTTTGCCACACTGACCAGCCTAACCCCTCCAAGGTAAAGGTTTTGTTTTGTTTATGTAGGAGGATTTCATGTCTGGGGGGGCAGGGATGCCCTCCAGACCCCCCCCCCCGGCGTGTGGGGACGAGGAGGGAGCGCCCATGTCTGAGGTTGCAGGGAAGAGGGGGTTAATTGCTTGCATGGAGAGGCCTTGTGAATCCATCTCTACCCTTCCCAACTCCAGCACAACGGAGCCTGTCGAGTGCTGATCTCTGACCTGTGCCCGCCAGGCCAGGTCTGGCTCCCAGAGCACAGGAGTCTCCATCCAAGCTGCACAGCTTTAACAGAAGCTGGAGAGCCCCTGGCCCTGGAACTCAGAGCGTCTCAACCCCGGGAACCTTGGCCGTCTCTTCCCAGCCGAGCTGAGCTCCGTCACATGAGCCCTCTTTTCACAGCTTCCTGACCCTAGAACACAGGGGGCAGCCCTCTTCCCTGAGCGCAGTCTGCGGCTTCAGACCCGCTGGAAACAATCTGGCAATCTCGACCCAGCGGCAGCCTCACGTTCACACGGCTAGCAGAGCCCTCAAGTGTACCACAGCCTAACCGAAACGGGGGGAGCGGTCCTCATTAAAACAGCCTCAGGGAAGGTGCACTATGGTGGGAGCCAGGAGACCATGAGGTCAATTCTCACCTCGTCTACTCACATCTGTTTATATTTGCATGTGTGTCACAGCCCTGAGTCCTGAGCAACGCCTGGGGCCGGGAGTAGGTAAGAGCCAGCCTCCCTGTTGTACAAATGAGGTAACTGAGGCGATCTCTGGTCACTCTGGGAATAGAACCCAGGTCTCTACCAGCAGACCCCAGTCGCAGACATGCTACCATTCAGAATACTGCCGCTAACCACCAGCCCACACCCCCTCCCAGAGCCAGGAATAGATCCCAGCCCAGACCTCTATCACCTGAGCTAGAGGAGCTCTAAAACACTGGCTTGTCCAATGCTGACACTACAGTGAAGAGACCGAAGGCACCAGCAAAACCTCTGAGGAACAGGAGCCATTTTCCCAAAGGCAGCTTGTGGCACCAGTCCGGTTGGAAACAAAGGGAAACAGCAGCTATCCGCTAGGGACGCCTCTTCCACTAGCCACATAGTGTCCGTCTTTACTGTGGGCACGAGCGTCGTCACAGACTCCGAGATCCCAAGGCCAGAAGGGACCACTTGGGTCATCTAGTCTGACCCCCTGTAGAGCACAGGCCAGAAACTGGCCCAAAATAACTCCTAGAGCAGGTCTTTTAGACAAATATCAAATCTTGATTTAAAAATTGCCAATGATGGAGAATCCACCATGCCTCTTGCTAAATCGTTCCAACGGTTAATTACCCTCATTGACATCTTATTTCCAGTCTGAATTTGTCTGGCTTCAACTTCCAGCCATCGGATCAAGTTAGACCTTTCCCTGCTACATTATTAAATCGTTGTTCCCTTCTCTTTGTCAAGCTAAATAGATTGAGCTCTTTGAGTCTCTCACAACAAGGCAGCTTCTTATCTTTTAATCATTCTCATGCCTCTTTTTGGACCCCTCTCTAATTTATCAACATCCTTCTTGAACTGTGGCTACCAGAACTGGACAGAGGATTCCAGCAGCGGTCGTACCAGTCCCAAATACAGAGGTGAAATAACCTCTGCTCATACTCAGAATTCCCCTGTTGATGCATCCCAGGCCTGCATTAGCTGTTTTGACCACAGCTTCACACTGGGGGAGCTCATGTTCAGCTGATCATCCACCACAACTCCCAAATCTTTTTCAGAGTCACTGCTTCCCAAGATAGAGTCCCCCATCCTATAAGTGTGGCCTACATTCTTTGCTCCCAGATGTATACATTTATATTTAGCTGTATCAAAACATATGTGTTTTAATACGACTAAGTTTATTTGCCAGTTTACTAAGAGATTCAGATTGCTCTGACTCAGTGACCTGTCCTAGTAATTATTTACCACTTCCCTGATTTTTGGGTAACCTGCAAACATGATCAGTGATGATTTTATGTTTTCTGCCAGGCCACTGATAAAATGTTAAATAGCGTAGGTCCAAGAGCCGATCCCTGCTGGACCCCACTGGAAACATACTCCTCAATGACAATTCTCCATTTACAGTTACATTTAGAGACTATCAGTTAGCCAGTTTTTAATCCATGTAATGTGGTCCATGTTAATTTTACATCATTCTAGTTTTTAAATCTTCAGTCCTATTTGGTAGCTTTGGTTCCTGTGATGGGGTATACAGACCCCACACTGGGTAGCACAGGTTAATGAGTTCTTGTGGGCTCGAGTGGCCCCACCCCATCACACCTGTGAGAGGCATCGGAGTTGGAGGGAGGAACTTAAAAAGGGCAAACCCAGCACAGCTGGCGGGAGAGCAGATCTGTGGTCCTCAGCCCCTGGAGCAAGGCAGGAGCTCCTCAGCTGACCACTGCCCTACAACTCCTCCCTGAAGAAAAGGAGGGTCATGATGCTGATCAACTTTTGATGGGATTATTCTTCCGTATTAGCTTGTGAGCCCAGTTGGGGCCAAAGCTTCCCAGAAGGAGCTGAAGAGAGAGCCTTAGTCCCCCTGGGGGCAGCTCATGTCTGTCCATGTCTTTTGTCTTTGTTGATAGCCCCAGAAGCTGCACCAGCGTGGTGGAACACCCACACAGCACAGGGCAGGGGCTGGGAGCGTGCAAAGCCTGGGCTAGAGCGTGCCTCGGGGCAGGAATGCAGAGACAGACCTGTTGCCAGGAATGGGAGTAAGGGCAAATGGTGACCAAGATAGGAAAAGCACCGACTGACATTGCTTAATTACAATCGAACGTCCTTAGATGAACAGTGAAGGAATGTTGGTGGTAAATTTTAGTGACATGGAAACTGACCGAGAACAAACCAGCCATTTGGGAGCTAGAGGGTTATGGGAAAAGGGTCAGATATAGAACATTTCTTAAAAGGCCCATTTTAACAAGGTAATGGGTCACTTGCAGATCTCCAGGACATGCACCTCGCTCCCAGGTGGTGGAATAGAAGCTGGTGAAGAGGCAGTGTATTCTCCATGCAAATTGAGAGCTTGAATCTCTGCTGCATGGGAACAGCAGGGCCCTGCTTACAGCCCCTCAGTCCTCCCAACCCCGCACTGGATGCAGATGGGAGGACACAGAATCGGGGCCTGAAATGGTGTATTGGAAACTGTTAAAATTATAAGCTATCACATTACGTTCTCAGGGGTTTTCCCCAGCCTGCTTGCAGGCTAGGGGGCACGGTAGGGAAGTGTGTGATCAGAGTCTTCAGCAGCCAGACTGCAAAGAGCTGACCTAGAGTAATTTGGGCCCCTCTGCCTTAGGGAGCAGCCTGCTTTGTCTCTCTCTGGTTTTGGTGTGGTAGGGTTCTGGAGGCTAAGAAATAAAGCCATGTCTAACTTAAGTTTGTATGCTGTGAATATAACACCTACGGAGGTTAAGAAACCATTCAATGAGGTGGGCTAGTCAGAGTTCAGTGGCCTGCCTTTGCAAGCCCATGGCTCTAGATTTATAAGAGCTAGATTTATGGGCAAAAAGAACAGGAGTACTTGTGGCACCTTAGAGACTAACAAATTTATTAGAGCATAAGCTTTCGTGGGCTACAACCCACTTCTTCAGATGCATATAGAGTGAAACATATATTGAGGAGATAT
>NW_020664517.1:339961-348390 GCF_002925995.2 Terrapene triunguis | reverse complement strand
TTAATCGACTCCTCCCCAGTTCAGCCTGGCAGGAGGAAAGCAGCCCAGGGCTGAGGCAGGGGGGCCCTTGGGTGGGGACCGAGGGCTGTTGGCAGAGCTGGGTGGCTGCAGTTGGGACTGAGGGGCACCAGCAGAGCTGTGGGTGGTGATCTAGCTGTATGCTATGCCACCAGCCCACCGGCCTCTAGCTATGTGTCCGGCCCTCATGAGCCCCAGGCTCGCCGGGACACAATGTCACACAAGAACATTAGATAATTATTAAGGGAATTTGTAACTGGGACTCCAAAGGTTATCACGGAGCTCAAGGGCGGCGGGCCGGGCAGAGCTTCTGCCAGCAGCCCGACGGGGGGGATGGGCTGGCAACCTGGGGATGCTGACAGGACTGAAGACTCCGGTCCGGAGTCGGACCCCCAGTGCTTGCCCTGTGCTCCCGGCCTGTTCAGAGACTCACGGACTGTCCTAGGACACCAGCTCACCCAGGGGGGTTTAGGGTGCTGGGACACCAGGGCCACGGGGAGACCGACCCGGGCACAGGAGGGGATTAGGCAGGAGGCTGCTCTGGCTACAGTGTCACCACTGGGACGAGGGCGGTCAGAGCAGGGGTCAGGTACTGGGAGGTCAGAGTGTGAGGCGGGTCAGAGGGTGGACTGAGTCAGGCATCAGGAGGATTACCAGGAGATCGGGCTCCAGGTTACAGACAGCAATCCAATAGCAAAGTCGAGGGCAAACCAGGGCCAGAAGCCAGAGCACAGGGTCTGGAGTGCAGGCAGGCAGTCTGTGTTGTTACTCAGTCAGTTCCCCTTCATGGCTTCCTGGTTTATATACTGGTATCGGCCAATCAGGGGACTGTGAGGGGCTGCCACTCCAGTCCCACTGGGCGGTACTTTCTGTTGAGCTCAGCCTCACAGGGTCCTCCTGTGGGTACCTCACCTAAGCCTCCCATGGCAATGTGGAGGTGTCAGAAACCCAGAGCCTCCACGGGCCTCAGTTCTAGCTCTGTAGGGTCTAACATCCAGCAGTTGAACTCCAAGCCAGGCCCTGCTGATGCTCCTGGGGCTGGGGAAGTTCCAGGAGTGAAACCCAGCCTGTGGGGAAGTGTACCTTTAAAAGGCTCTGGCAAGAGCCAGTTGTTGGAGTGTGCAGAGACTCATGTTATGCAGTGCTGGGCAGCTAGAGCTCAGACACTGACTATAGCAGAGATCTGACAAGTACTGTGTGATCACTGAACCCCACCTGATACCAGCGATAAAACAAACGGAGAAGAGACCCTGAGTAGAAGAATGGAGCAGGCCAAAGCCCCAGCAGAGCTGAAACAACTGGAGAAGGTTTAAACCGGGCTTGACTCTATCTGCGGGCGATGGGCACCAGCAAAGAAGAAGGTAGCCTTATTTCCCACAGCAGCTGGTTCTGAAGCGCTGTTAGCTCGGGCAGGGGAGGCTAACTATGGAACTGTAGCTCAGAAAGGTGAGGAGTGGTGCACTCCAAGTCCAAATGAAACCTAGGAGAGATGTTTTTAAGCAGAGAGAACAAAAAGAAGGTGAATCCAAGAGAAGTTTGTGACTGAAGAGCCAGTCTTGCCATTTTAACTGAGCACCTGATAAGAGACCAGGTCATGATCGGGACCTGGGACAAAAGACTGTCCACTCTCAGATGCAGCGCGGACTGTGCTTGCTGCACCGACGGCTCAGGATGAGACCCTGCAGGAAGTAATGAAGGCGATTTCCAATTGAAGTGGGTTTGTCACTACTACCCTGTTTCCCCGAAAATAAGACAGTGTCTTATATTAATTTTTGCTCCCAAAGATGCGCTAGGTTTTATTTTCAGGGGAGGTCTTATTTTTCCTGGAGCTTCGGGGCCTTATATTCCGGGGTGGCCTTATTATCCGGGAGGTCTTATTTTCGGGGGATGCCTTATATTACAGCGAGAGGCAAAACTGGAAGTAGGTCTTATTTTCGGGGGATGTCTTACTTTCGGGGAAACACGGTAGGTCCTGTTTAGAGGCACCAGGATGGTGATTCCTAAGGTGTTACAGAAACATATGCTAACAAGGATACATGAAGATTATTTAGGGATTGACAACTCTAGGAGAAGGGCCAGAGATGTTTTACGCTAGCCTCAAATGAACAGTAACATTGAAGAACCTGTCAAGGCTTGTTGCATATGCCAAAAATACAAGCGAAGTCAAGCAAAAGAGCCTATGTTGTGGCATAGGAAAAACTGGCCCCCCTGGAGCACGGCAGGCATAGATTTGTTTACGCTGGCTGGAAAAAACTTTGTACTTGTCCTAGACGATGATTCTCACTTCCCTAAGACAGCCTTACTAGAAGATACTACAGGCAAGCAGGTGATGGTGCACATCAGATTTCTTTTTGCTAGACGTGGTATACTTGACATGCTAATATCTGACAACAGGCTGCGGTTTAGTGGGCATGAATGTAAGCAGTTTGCAGCGAAGTACAGGTTTAGACGTGTAACTGCTGGTCCCCACAGTCCCTAATCCAGGGGTTTAGGTGGAAGATGGTGTCAGAATTATAAAGTGCCTACTGAAAAAGGCTGCAGAGTCAGACTCTGATCCCTATGTTAAATTATGGAAAGGCACGAAGGAACGTAAGAACATAAGAACGGCCGTACTGGGTCAGACCAAAGATCCATCCAGCCCAGTATCCTGTCTACCGACAGTGGCCAATGCCAGGTGCCCCAGAGGGAGTGAACCTGACAGGTAATGATCAAGTGATCTCTCTCCTGCCATCCATCTCCACCCTCTGACAAACAGAGGCTAGGGACACCATTCCTTACCCATCCTGGCTAATAGCCATTAATGGACTTAACCTCCATGAATTTATCTAGTTCTCTTTTAAACCCTTTTATAGTCCTAGCCTTCACAACCTCCTCAGGCAAGGAGTTCCACAGGTTGACTGTGCGCTGTGTGAAGAAGAACTTCCTTTTATTTGTTTTAAACCTGCTGCCCATTAATTTCATTTGGTGGCCCCTAGTTCTTATATTATGGGAACAAGTAAATAACTTTTCCTTATTCACTTTCTCCACATCGCTCATGATTTTATACACCTCTATCATATCCCCCCCTAGTCTCCTCTTTTCCAAGCTGAAAAGTCCTAGCCTCTTTAATCTGTCCTCATATGGGACCCGTTCCAAACCCCTAATCATTTTAGTTGCCCTTCTCTGAACCTTTTCTAATGCCAGGAAGCATGGGCTGTCACCTTCTGACATTTCATCCAACAGAAAACTGAAAGCAAGAGTGCCTGCACTGTTAGAAACGGACGTCAGAGTCACTGGGGACTTGTAGTCCCCAGTGACTCTGACGTATAAAGAGACAGATAAGGCAAAATAAAAAACTCAGCATGATTTTGGGTCACAGGAGCTACCACCACTTCATTAAAAATGATGCAGTGCTTCTCTGTGAAGGGAAACAAAGGTTGCAAACAGCTGTGGGGTCCCAAGAGGTTCCCCTGTGGTCATGTGAGGTTGTCACCGCAGATGGACACATACTATGGGGTGTGGACAGGAGGCAGCGTCTCCTGCCTAGCAGTTAGGGCCTAAGGTGGCAGGTACACCCGATGGCTCATCTCTGGTGGCAGCTCTGCCTACTAGATGCTGCTCTCGAGGGCAGCGCTGACTAATGGGTACAGTTCTCAGCTGAAACCCCACCTAGTGGGTTCAGTTCACGGGCAGCAAGTGGGAAGTGCTGCACCTATGGGTGCAGTTCTCAGGTGGGGTAGGGGAACCTGGGCCCTCCCACTCCATGGGTTCTGACCCAGGGCCCTGGGAGGCTCTTGCTCACCCCACGGTCCCGTGCATCAACTTCCCTGAGTCACTTCCTACCTAGCCCTGACCGAGCTGTCCAGCTGCCTTTTAAACCTTGCCTCCAACCAGCGCATGCTCAGCATGGGAGGAGAAATGGGGCCTCCTGAGCCCAGAGTTGCTCCTTACCCCATCCTGTCCAGTGAGGGGTTAATACACCTTGTCAAACCTCCCTCCCTCAGAATCGGTGCTGGGGCATGGTCCTGTGGTTCTTGTGCCCACAATCTCTTGAGAAAAAAATCTGTGTTTTCATGATCCTACCCTACCTGGTGAAGGCTTTCAAAGCTGTACGGCTGCCGGGAGAGGTACCACTGCATAATCCAGGGGTTGGTGTCTTTCGTGGTGTTCTGCCATTGTAGCGGCACATGGTCGGTCACTTGCCGAAAGGCATTCATTCCCCCGCAAGTAGCACCTCAGAGCATCCATGGCCCATTTCACTGCTAGGGCCTCCTTCTCGATGACTAAGTAGGTGGTTTCTCGGAGGAACAACTTCCTGCTGAGGCACTCTCTGGGTGTTTTTCCCCATCAGTGTTTTGGGGTAGCACTGCGCCTAGGCCCACCTCGGAGGTCTCTGTTTGGGATGTAAACTTCTTGGTGACGTCAGGGTGGGTGAGCATGGGTTCTCAGCTCAGCTGCTCCTTTAGGTCCTGGGAGGTCCTCTCGCAGGTCACCGACCATGGGACCTTCCTTGGGTTGGTGTTCCTTGCCAGGTCTCTCAAGGGCACTGCGATGGTAGCGAAGTTGGGTATGAAGTGCTGGTAGTAGCCCCCGAGGCCGAGGAAGCGCCGTACCTGGTGTTTTGTCATGGGGGTGGCACACTGAGCCAGGGCCTGCATGTTGTCAATGAGTCGTCTCAACCGCCCCACTCCTACTTGGTAGCCCAAGTAGGTCACCTCTCGCCGGGCCAGCCAGCATTTGGTCGGGTTGGCTGTGAGCCCTGCCTCCTGAAGGGCTTGTAGTATGGCTGATACGTGCCTCAGGTGGTCTTCCTAGCTCTGCCTGGAGATGATAATGTCGTCAATGCATGCCGCAGCGTACGACCCGGGTGGGGCATCCTTATCCCCCACTTGGACAGTGTGGCTGGGTGCTCGCCTTCCAAGCCCCTCCTTGTAGCTTGGGGTGGCGCCGCAGTATGCTGCCTCAGTTTCCCCTCTCACCTGTCTCCTCAAATGCTCCAACCAGGCCATAGCATTTAAAAATAGTCCCCTTCTGGAGCGGGACCCCTGGTGTAGCTCTTGGAGCACACTGCTGGCCTCGAACAGCTGCCCCCGTCCCCTCTGAGCAAGTCTGCCAGCAGTCTGAGTTCTGACCTGTACATGATGGGCACACAACCCTTCTGCCCAGCATGTACCAGTGACGCACTAGGGCAGGCCGGGCCCCAGTCACTGCATCTCTCTGCCTCCCCGCCGGGGACAGGGCACACAACCCTTCTCCACACACACACACACACACACACGACTTGCTCAGAGGCAGCATGCCATCCACACGCCTCCCACATGCTGTCCACATGCCATCCGCACGCTTCCCACACACCATCCACACACCACTGGCATGTTGCCCAAACATGTCCTACACGGCCTTCGCATGCCACCCAGGCACCTCCCAAACGCCGCCCACTCACCTCCCATATGCTGATCATATGCTTCCAACACGCCTCCCACATACTACTCACACAGGGAGCTCAGAATGGTGTTTTCTCGCATGTCAGTACATATCAAATACACGGAACATGCCACCCACATGCCATCCCCTCAGGGGAGATGACAGCATCCCTGGGGTGGCCTTTCGGACACACATGACCACAGACTGAGGGCTTTCTTCCCACACCCTGACTGCAGAGACAGGCGGTTCTAGGATGTATGAGGAGAGGCAATTCCAGGAGAGATAGGGAAGTATTCATGCCATTGTACAAGGCACTGGTAAGGCCTCAGCTGGAATAGTGTGTGCTGGTCTGGTCACCTGTGTTCAAGAAGGATGAATTCAAACTGGAACAGGTGCAGAGAAGAGCTACTAGGGTGATCGGGGGAATGCAGGGCCTGTCGTACGAGAGGAGACTGGAAGAGCTCGGCTAGCCTAGGCAAAGGATGGCTGAGAGGGGCTGGTTTGAAGCTGGAGCTTTATGAGTGGGATGATATGATGGGGCTGCCTATGATGGCAGGGACTGGATTCAGTGACCCAGCAGGTCTCTTCCAGTGGGATGTTCTCTTCACTCCAGCTGAGGCCGGTCTCTGCCCTGGGACAGCATGACTCATCAAACACAGCCCCTCCCGGCTGTGCATGGGGTCAGACAAACAGGGCAGAGTCCAGCGGCAGTGTGAGAACAAACAGCGCAGCGGCTTCCACAAAAAACGCCAGCCCAGTCCCACTGGGCGACGTGACCGGGCAGGCCTCTCTGGCTGGCTTCCCTTGGGGAGCGTGGGAATGCTCCTTCCAAGCTAGGGGCGGGCAAGGCTTTGGCTAAGAGGGTAAGTGCCGCACATGCAGGGCGGAGTAGGGAGGTGATGTTACCTCTGGATGTGCCACCGGTGGGACCATTACTGGATTCTGTGTCCAGTGGTTGTCCACACTTCAAAAAGGGTGTTGAAAAACTGGCAAGGGTTCAGAGCGTAGCCATAAGAATGATCTGAGGTCTGGAAAAACCTGACGGTGAGAGACTCAAGTATTTCAATCTATAAGAGAAGGTTAAGAGGTGATTTGATCAGGGTCTGTAAGTACTCATGTGGGAAGGAGATTTCTGAACCCAGAGGGCTCTTTGATCTAGCAGCTGTGCTGTCTTTAATCACTGTAACTTCAAACCACGAGAACACAGAGCCAGGACTGGAACCCAGGGGCCCTGAGCCCCAGCACTCTACTGCTGTCTATCAAATACCTGTGTGACCCGCTGGCAAATGGTGGGACCAGACCCCCTGGGCTCCACCTGAAGTGTACCCCTTTAGTTCACATGCAAGAGCTCTGTGTGGGGGATGTGACGATTGAGGGTTCAAACCCTGCTGGTTGCCCGTTGTCTTAAAAACAAACAAACGAAAGCGCCAACGTCTGTATAATTCACAAATGGAGAAAACAGCGTTTAAAAGCGTTTACAGTTAACACGGTCAGTGCTGGTGCAAGATACAGCAAAGAACAGTGACCCCTAGGTCAGCCGTGTCCCGCACTTTTGACACGTTGGCTGAGTTGAAGCTGGAGAGGTGGGATGGCCCAGTGGTAGGGCCTGTGCCTGGGACTCAGGCGTCCTGGGTTTCAGTCACTTCTCTGCCACAGACTTTCTGGGTGATCTAGGGCAGTTGCTGTGTGCCTCAGTTCTCCATCTGTACAATGGGGCTAATGACATCCCTCCCTGATTATGAGGTGCACAGACACTGTGGAAGTAGAGGCCTTATAAGTAGTTTAGAGACGTGGCAGCCATCTTCCCTGAGGTTGCCAATGGCTTCAGCTCCATTGGAAATTATGGGAGACAGTAACCACTAGGGGGCACTCGCCCCCAGTAGCCCTCTCTGCTGAGTAAGCTGGAAAGCTTGTCTCTCTCACCAACAGAAGTTGGTCCAATAGAAGATAATTTACCTCACCACCCACCTTGTCTTTCTACTGAGAGCCTGAGTAGCTACAACGTTGGGCCTCATGTAAATTATGTGAAATTGCAGCCACTTTTGTGTAAGGGAAAATTGAATTTAATGGTTTCCAGTGACAGTAAACAACCGCTAATCAGTTTGCTTAATTGCGCCATCATTTCTGCAAGCGCACTTTCATCACGAGCGCACCAAGAGTTTGAACAACGTGAATAGGAAAGCAGCCACTTGCTGGCGAAAGAAAGTCGGAAAAGGGGAAAGATGGCCACCAAGATTTCTTAACACTCCCATTATTAATTAATGGTAACTCATTAAGGAATCAACGTAGCTGACGATCCACAGAAAATTCCTGCTTTACGCAGAGAACCCGGGCTGTAAATCTGGGGACGAGACACGCTCTTCTTCACACGAACCAGAGACATACAATCCCTGGTGTCAGTAACAGCTGGAACCTCATCCCAACCAGTCAGAGGCACTACACCGGCCCTGTAATGGACGTGCCACTAGTGCAGATGAGCGAGTGGAGGGGCAGAAAGGCCCAGAACCGCAAAGGTGCCTAAATACTGATGCGGATTTGGGCCCAGGTGCCAAACGCCTTTCCTGCCAAGAAACGGTGGCCTCGCTGTCAGTGTGGGGCTCACGCTGGCATAAAAACAGTTAAAAGAACAGGAGTACTTGTGGCACCTTAGCGACTAACAAATTTATTTCAGCATAAGCTTTCGTGGGCTACAGCTCACTTCTTTGGATGCATAGAATGGAACACACAGACAGAAGATA
Source organism: Terrapene triunguis (assembly GCF_002925995.2). Taxonomy (NCBI): domain Eukaryota; kingdom Metazoa; phylum Chordata; order Testudines; family Emydidae; genus Terrapene; species Terrapene triunguis. Next base: position 340,231 of record NW_020664517.1, on the reverse strand, counting down.
TTTATACATACAGAGAACATGAAAAGGTGGAAGTACGCATACCAATTGTAAGAGGCCAATCATTTTTCTTGGGGCGGCAAAATTGCTAGAGCTGGCCCTGCCGGGGGCGCAGTGCGGGAAGCGGCTCAGGAAGAGGGACAGGCCGGGGGCGCAGTGCAGGGAGCGGCGCAGGAAGAGGGACAGGCTGGGGGCGCAGTGTGGGAAGCGGCGCAGGAAGAGGGACAGGCCGGGGGCGCAGTGCAGGGAGCGGCGCAGGAAGAGGGAGAGGCC
>NW_020664517.1:315204-339951 GCF_002925995.2 Terrapene triunguis | reverse complement strand
GCAGGGAGCGGCGCAGGAAGAGGGAGAGGCCGGGGGCGCAGTGCAGGAAGCGGCTCAGGAAGAGGGAGAGGCCGGGGGCGCAGTGCAGGGAGCGGCACAGGAAGCGGGACAGGCCGAGGGCGCAGCGGAGGAAGAGGGACCGATGAATAACTGAACAGCAGGAGAGAGAGGAAAGCACAAGGAAGGCCCCGCACCAGCTCTCCGTCCTGTCCCCACGCTGGGTCCCAGGGCAGAGACCTGCCTGCTCTGTGGCTGCAGCACCTGGCACGCGAATGACACAATCCTTCCAAAGGATTGTCCTGAGCTGGCCAGGCCGGGCTCCTTGGCCGGCTCTGTCTCCCCCAAAGCTCTCCACGCGCAGGGTGCAGGCTGCCCCCAGCACTCAAGCAGAGCCCCCAGGGAATGGGGGGTGTCTCCGCGCTGCTGTGACCTTACCGAGTACCACGGGTGGGGTGCTGTTGGAGGGGGCTGCCTCTGGCATGGTGCTGGGAGGGAAGAGCACATTGAAGAGCCAGAAGTGGGCCGTGGGCTGCGGGAGCAGCAGCAGCGCCAGCGCGAGCAGCGGAGCCCTGAAGCCTGCGCGCCCCATGGCAGGTCCGGCTGGGATCCCTCTGCACCTCGGAGCAAACAGCCTTTTCTTTTATCAGCGCACCGGGTCGGGCCAGGAGGCATGGGGGGGAGGGGAGAGCCAGAGGGGACGGGAGGGGGAGGGAGAGCGGAGGGCAGAGTGACAGCGCTGCACACACCGTCCCCAGTCTCCCTCTGCAGCCAAGGGCTCTCGGCTCGCCTGGAAACCAGCCCTCAGCCTCCCAACGGCAGAGATACCCAGAGTGGGCGCCCGCGTCTCCCTGAGCTGACCCCCACTGAGGGCTGGGGACAGCGCCCCTCCCCTGACAGCCCTGGCCAGCCCCACCACAGGCCTCCCGCGCGGGGTCACGCCCATGGGAACACAGCGACTGCAGGCTGGTGCTACCGAGCGTTACCCCACGGGGCAGGGCGCTGGGGCAGCAGGGATCCAGCCCTGCACAGTGCTGGTGTCTCTGGGCCACGGGTCACGCCCCAGGGCCCCCGCCTGTGGCCTTTGCACTAAATTGCCGCACAGCCCAGGCTCTCGGGAGCTCAGCAGGGGCTGTTCTGCAACACAGCAGCCAGACCACGCTGCTACTGCCCACGGGGGGCAGGCCCCACGGCTGGGGGGAGTCTGCCCACAGCCAGCAGCGCTGCTCCAGAATGGGTAAGTCAGGGAGGTGAAGAAGACTCGTGTGTGTGTGTGTGTGTGTGTGTGTGTGTGTGTATCGTATATATATACACACACACACACACACACGTCTTCTACACTTCCCTTCTACACACACCCCATTCCACACATATACACACAGCCTTCTCCACCCCCCTTCTACACCCAAACCCACCCAGCCTTCTACACACACACACACCCCTTCTACAATCACACACGCACACAATGGATGTTTTTCATTTTGTTCTAAATTTTCTGTAAATTTTTTGGATGAAAAATTTGGACACACAAGATTTTTAAACAATTCATGTAACGTTAGTGGGGCAAACTCACTTTTGCTCCCTGTTAATGTTTCCCCCCACCCCACAGCAGTGAGGAGAGTAAAGAACAGAGAAGGAGGGATGGCCCCGCCCCCCCAAAAACAAAATAGTTCAAAACCAGAAAATGGCACCGACACGAAGAATTTCCACAAACATTTGCATTTTGGTCGGCAAGGCGTTTGCTGCTGAACTCCGGTCCCTCAGGAACTGCTGACGAGCACCAGTCCTGAGCAGAAAGCAGCAGGCTGGGAGTGCTGGAGCCGCCAGTGGGTTATGCCTGCATGGCAGTTCCTCGGCTGTGCGTATATATCACAATAGCTTTCGCTTGGAGTGGCTCTGTGCAGTCACATGCAAAAAAACAACAACCCATCCCTCCCATGGAGTTGGCATTTCCAGGGCCCAGCCCTTGCTGCTCGTTCCCTTCCAGACCCGGAAAGTGCAATTCCCAGGACCCCAGCAGGCAAATCACTGCCTGCAGAGCTAAGGTGACCCCTCCCACATAACCTTAACTCTGCCCTGGGCAGCCCTGCCCTGGGGGACGTCTCAGTACTGAGGGCCCAAAGGCGGGAGCTGCATGCTGTGGTCACCATCAGGCTGTGGCTTCGTTCCCGTTGGACTTACATAATGGGTCAGTAAAGCCGCCTGAGTGGCTGGCGGCCCTACTATCCCCCGGCACACCACGCTGGCGGACCGAGCGCTCGTGAGTGACGGGATTGGGAACTGGTTCTTGGTGCCAGACCCAAGATCTCCGCTGGGGCAGCCCCCTGGAGCCAGCGATGGAGCACCCTGGGGTGGGGTGCTCGTGGGTCCTGCACTGCCAAGGAGATGGGTTCCACACAGTGCCACGAGGCTACCTACAGCTAACGAGTGGTGGCCTGGGGGCAGGCAGCTAGGATGCCCCGGCCAGGCCAGGGCCCAGTCAGAGGGCGGGTGGCGCTGGTGGTGGTGGGGCATGCGAGCTGTGGCTATCTGGGCAGGTCTGCAGCCCAAGGGCCGGGGTGGCTGGGAGGAAATCAGTCTCTGCCCTGTCTCTGGTGTGTGGGGCTGGACCAGGACGAGTGGGGACAGCTGGCTCTGGTGTGGACCATCTGAGTTAGCTACTGCACCTAGGACTCCTGCCATGGGGGCAGCAGTGGGTGGGGCTCCAACCTCCTGCCAATGGGGGCAGCGGTGGGCGGGGCTCCAACCTCCTGCCAATGGGGAAGGGCTGGTTTGGGCATCCTCTAGCAGCGGGGGGAGTTCCTGGAACAGCAAACACCCCTTCTGGGGCATTTGGGGGAGAGAGAGGGAACTTGCTGTGATCTCCCAGCCTCTCCCTGAGCGATGGTTTATTCCTAGGGGCAGGGGACTCGTGGTGACCCCCCAAAGTTACTTCTCACATCAGTCCCTGGCTTCAGCTACTTCTCACTCTGAGGGTGTCTTCACTGCAGACTTAACCCGGGCTCCTGCAGGCTACTGGGCCGAACAGAACCGAATCCGGTCCACGTGGCGTGGGTGGGGTCCCTCTGTCTGGCGGCGGTGGGCATGGAAGCGGGCGGGATTTACACTCGAGTGTCAAGATGCTTAAGAACATTTGCCAGGTCTGAGAATGTTGGTTCACCAGTGTGAATAGCAGACGTGATACTGACACGCCCTTTCTTGTGAACAGAGGATGCAATCGTTTATTTTGAATGCAGAGTTGGCTTCATCGAGCAGTTTTGTACTCCCGAGACAATAATGCCAAAGCAAAACTCTTTCTGATGAATAATTCAATCCGGTTCTTTCCCCGCAGACAATCCAGTGGCTGATGAGGGAGAGCCAGCCCGTCAGTTTTGGGCACACGAGGATCTAGGCCAGCCCCAAGCAGTCTAGGAACATTTCAAACCAGAGCAGGCTTATTGCGTGTACAGAATGACAGTGCAGTAAACGACAGTGTCTCTCCTGCAGGCTGCAGGCCCCCGGCACCAGGCAGCTCGGTCACAAAACAAGCCACCCGCGGAGTGGAGCTCACCGCGCAGGAGATGTCCGGGGGGAGTTAAGAGAGAGCTTGGCGTCCAAGTTCTAGGAGAGGCTGACGGCAAGGTCCCAACCCTGCTCCAGCCCTGTTATGCTGGTAAAGGGGCTGGAGTGGTGGAAAGGGGCCCTGGAAAGCCCGTATCTGACCAGGGGAGGCGTCCCTGGGCCAGGCTGCGTGGCAGACACGTGCAGCTGCTTTCCGAGGCCCTGTTGCAGGGGCATGCTGGGGTAGTGTGGCCGCATGCAGCACTGTGGCCTGCAGGGCAGCCCCTGGAGGCTGCTGGCATCTAGCCAGGCCCTCGGGGCTGTCTGGGGCAGCCGAGGATTGGGGGGGTCACGAGGGCCTCCTCTCCGAGGTGCAGCCCCGAATCTCTCGGGGTGCTGAGAAGAGTAAAGCAATGGCTGAGGGGGGTGCTCACAGATTCCAGCCACTGCTGAGCATGCCGGGGTTCACCGGGAAGGAGAATGGCCGTCACTGGAGGCGTCTGTAACTGTCCCACCACGCTCGTTAACCCAGGGCTGTCAGCGGCAGCCCCGCACTCTGCTCTGAGTTACCTCTAGCAGACATGGGGCAGGAGAGCCAGCGGCAGACCTGCCCGCCCCCTGGCTGCAGGGAACTGGCTCGCTCAGTGGGGTCGGTCCCTCTCCTCTCCTCTCTGCAGGGTCCCCAGCAGGAGCTTAGCAGAAGTCCCTGACTCCAGGCACTGGGTGAAGGATGGGCTGGCCAGGCCGGTTACCTGCTGCTGCTGTGTTCTGGCCAGGTGGCGAGTTGAACAAGTGCTCTGGGTGGACCCCAGGCTTGGGGGGGAGGCTGCTCCTGGAGTCTTGTTTAGTTTTCAAACATCAAGGGATCTATTCCCTGCAGGAAGGCCCCACTCACAGCCTGCTCAGCCCCAGCTCTGCCCAGCCCAGCGGCTGCTCTGCGACCAGGGTTGGGTTGGTGGATGGTGCCTGGCATCTGCCCTGCCCCAAGCTGTGGAGTTTGTCCACGGGAAGGGCTATTTCTTCCCAGCTCTGCAAGGCCTGGTGGACCACGCAGCAGCCTCACCAGCAGGCGTGTGTGGGGGGCTTTGAAGGGTCTCTGATAGCAGGACCCAGGTGTGGCGAAGAGGGCCTGTTAGTGCGGGCTCTGGCCTGGTCCCCCACCGGGATTTCAGCCGGGGCACAGCCCTGGCCTTCAGGCTGCCAGCGCAGTGGGAGCCCGGTGGGTGTTCTCACCACAGCAGGGATGGAGGAGCTGCTGCCGCCTGTGGTGTCTGTGTCCTGCCCTGCCGAGCTCGTCGGGACTCAGCTGTGCCCCCCCGGCCCCCTTGAGGGACTGGCTCTTCCTGCTCTCTGAGTAGCTGGGGAAGACACAGGCCCTGCCTTCTTTGCGCGGGCACCAGGCCTCACCCTGGGAGTGCCCCATGTCTCTCGATTGTTCTGAGAGCCGCTGGTCCACCTTAGCGTCCTAGCGGTGGGCCTGACTGTGGCCCTTTCCCCAGAGGGCTACAGCAGGGGACCGCATGGAGGCAGGGGGGTGTGAGTTGTGAGCGTGCAATGGAAGCGAGCTCCAATAGGAACCTTGGGCTGCCTGCACGTTGCATTTGAGCAGGGGCCCAATGTGCAGCGTTGCCATGGGGCCTGGCCCCAGGGCGGCTGCGTGTGCTCCAGAGGGGAGGCACGTGGGCCAGGTGACTGCAGAGCAGGGGCGTGCAGAAAGGTCACCGGACAGGGCAGTTCAGGTAGGAGCTGCCGCCGCGTGGGATAGTGGCGGGAGGATGGTTGGACCCAGCGTGGTTCTATCTTATGAGCAACAAAACCAGTGTAGCTCCCCCGGGCGTGACGCTGGTTGCAAAGCGGGCGATGGGGCTGATGTAAGCGCGGCGGGGCAGCGAGCAGAGGGTGCATGAGGGGGACACAGGCAGGCCCTGCTCCAGTAGGGGCAGTTCTGTGGGCACACGGAGCTGGCACGGGCCATCCCATGTGTGGCTTGGTCTGTCTGCTCTGCACCAGGAACAGCCTGAAGAAAAGATGCTTTTTAGATGGCGTTTGCTAACATGAAGTGAAACAGCATCTACTAGCAAGGACCACCTCCCTCCCCTTCCCCCCGGGGGACCTGGGCAGCCAAGCTCACTGCACCCGTGTAGGTGGGGAGAGCAGGCCGAAGCCCAGACCCGGGCATCTCTTGGGCTGACAGTGCCCGAGGCTGAGGCTTCCAGGGCAGACAAGCCGGGGGGCTGCTTGAGGGGGGTGCAAAGGGCTGCTGGGAGGTCTGTCCAATGGGCATTTTGTGCCTGTTTCTCTGACGCTGCCTCTCCCGCAGCAGCCAGAGGGAGGGCTTAGCAATCGGCAGCCGCCCATCCTCCTGCCGCAGGCCTGGGTGTGGCACCGCAGCCAGGGAAAGTCGGCAGGAAGCAGCTGCTCGGCCAGGGCCGAGGGTTAGGGGCGTTCCTCAAGACCGCTGTTGTGCAGCTGTCTGGGATTTCAAACCGTTCCCCAAATCCTCTCCTCGCCCCAGACGTGGCTGCCGATGGCTGGGATGTTCCAGCCTCTGGCGCGTGACCCCCCTCTGCGTCGTTGGGCTGTGACTCCTGAGCTGGGAATGAAACATCCCCTCGGCCTGACAGCTGCCCCTGGGACCTAGCGTGTAGGTGACTCTAGCTGGCCTGGCCTGCTGCTCTCCGCACCTGGGCTTCATGCTCCCACCAGGACAGGTGGCTACTGTCCTTGGGCCCCTGCACCGTGACCCTTCCGGGGTGATCATGCCTTTGAGAAGGGGTAGCAGGCCCTGCCCAGGGGTGTTGGCTCAGAGGGGAAGCTCGCCCCTTCCTGGCTGGCAAGAGAGATTCTCTCCCCAGGGTCTTCCTGCCAGCAAGACCCTGCCCAACTCCAGCCAATCTTTTGCCTCCTTGAAACTGCCCCAGGGAGAGGCTGGCATAGGGCAGGGGGAGAACAGGTGATTCGTGCTCAGGACACCCAGGACGGGGAGTCGCTGCGTCCTGCCCTGCCCGGCAGGACTGAGCTTTGCCCAGGCTCGGCTGGGCCCAGCCCACCCTCCCCAAGGGACTGGCTCCTCCTGCTCTCTGAGCAGCTGCCCCTGCCGTCTCCTGGCCCAGCCTCTGGCTCTCGCTCCAGCTCTTTGAGCCAGGCCCCAGCCTTGCGTCTGGCTTGGCTCAGATGGGTCTGAGACTCCCAGCAGCTGCTGCTCCCCAGGCCTCTGGACTGCCTGGCCCTCCCAGCCCCACGAGCTGAGGGGGTGCCCCCTCCTGAGCCTCCTTCCTTAGGGGTCTCCCCCCAGGCCTGGCCTGAGCTAGACACGCGCCCTCAGGCAGTATTACCTGCCAGGTGGGGGAGCTGTCCACTCCCCCTTGTAAAGGCGCAGCCAGCCTAGGACAGTGCCATGCCCGGCCCAGCAGGGTGTGACACTGGCGTGTCATGCTGGGCTCGGGGACGGAGAGGTGCTGTGGAGAGAGGGGCATCAGCCATTGCTGATCTCTCCCTGCCCCAGCCAACGTCCAGGCTCCTGAAATGATTTCTTCAAGTGTTTGTGCAGCGACAACAAAGCATCCAATTTTTTGTCCAAAAGATGGCACCACTAATGATAGGCAGGACCATGGCTGGAGGGGGCAGTGCCCTGATCCACTATGGCACGTGGGGGGGAGGGGGTGTCCTGGGCTGGGGGTGCAGCGGCCTGATGCAGTATGGCATGTGGGGGGGGGGGGGTTCTGGGGCGGGGGGGGGGGGGGGGGGGGCTCAAGCCACTGTGGCATGAGAGGGCAGCACTTTGCTTTTAAATTAATGTAAGAAAAAGCAAAAGGAAATGAAATGTGCTCTGGCTGTGGCAAGGTGCTGTCCTCGCCCCCCACCCCCTGCCTGGCCCAGCTCCATGGCACATCCCTTGGCCTGGGCTATGGTGCAGGCAGCTCACTGCCGTGCCCAGTCTCCAGTCTGACCCCAGTACCCATCGCAGGGAGACTCCCCCTCACTCCCGGCTGGCTGCTGGAGCTCCTCCACCCCTCGGAGGCCAGGGCAAACGACCCCCGGACGGGGCTGGGTAAGGCCAGCAGCCCCCTCTGCTGCGAGGGTCTCCCTGGCTCTGAGGAGAGAGGGGAGCTGAGCTCCACAGCTCCTGGGCCCCAGGCACAAACAATCCCCCCCCACACACACATTCCTCTCTCCCAGCACCTGCCTCTGCCATGCCTAGCCCACCGCTGCCCCTAAACCCTTAAAGGATCCCTGATGTCCCAGAACAGGGGTTGACTGGCCCCATCCCCACTACTCCTTAAAGGCAACAGACCTCCCATTACCCTGCCCAATGACTGGGCACACCCCTTTGCCCTTCTAAGGGGAACCTCCTTCCTCAGCGCCTGGATTCCCTGCTTGTTGGTCCTGCCTGAATTCGGGCTCCAAAGCCCTCAGAACAGGGCGTTTCTCTCCCCCTGCCCAGTTTCTCCCCTTTTGGGAACCTGAAAATAACCTCTGGTGAACAGCAGGGGCGCTGGCACACATGGCCTGGCACGGTAGTTTCCTCAGAGGTTGGGCACCAACCAGCCTCTCATGAAATGCTACACTGGGAATTTTTTTGATGCAATTTCTTTTACAGGGAGCTCTGGCAAGCAGCAGTGACGTTTGGTCTCTGCTTAATCTAACTAGGGTCAGTTCTTGGGGCAGAGTCATTCTCTGGGAACTGGGGATTGTGCCCAGCCTGCATGCTGTTTGTGACCACCTCTGCTCCAGGCCTGCTGTGTAAAGTGAAAATAATCAAACTGCATTATGACTATACCCAGACTCAGCGTCACCCATATCTGCTCCAACAAGAAGCCGACCCGCAGAGCCCTGGCATCTGTTACCGCTTGGCAGAAGGCAGCAGTATAAAATAGGACATTAATCCTGGTTGTTTCTGCTCCTCTCTCTCTGGCAGCCCAGCGAAGGAAACGGAGACGCCGTTTTGAAATCAAGAGCTTATTTTACTGGACCGACTTGCTTTGCTTCCCAATTGGACCTGATCCATTCAGTGCACATTATGCAGAACTCAGCTGCGAGCTCTGGCTTCAAACTCTAGTCACAATTCATTTCTTGCCAGCAAGAAAACAAAGAGCTAATAAATAGAAAGCGTATTGTTACAGGGGTCTGGAGGGAACCGATTAGATTGTATACGTGTGTGCGCGTGCATGACATACACCCTCCCCCACGCCCCCCTCGGTGAGGCCCCAGAGCAGGGGCCACTTTGCAGACAGAGGAGCTGTCGGCCGTGGCATGGCCCCTCTGGCTCCAGGGTGGGTGAGTACGGGGATGGGAAATGCTCCTGGGGCCATGCATGGCTGGGGCTGGAAGCGCGGCGCGGTGCCCCGGCAGGCGGGGGAGGGGGATATAGCAATCTCTATTTAAATTCCATTAAAATAGACTATTTTAAAAAATTATTTCTAATAGTTATAAAAACACCCCAGGCAGAGCCAGGCGGGCTGAGGCAGCAGCTGGCTGCCTGGGCACTGAGAGCCGCCCGATGTGCCCCCAGGACCAGTCAGGCTCTAGGGGCGCAGCCTGGCTGGCAGAGAAGGAAGAGGGTGCATAGAGGGCTGGCAGGCCTCCCCCAGCGAGGCGGGGCTTCTCCAGCCCTGTACGACCCTGTGTGCCCAGCGCACAGCACGCTGGCATCACTGCTACACACTGGCAGGCGGCTTGGGGTGCCGCCATTTGGATTCCATCAGCACCTCTCTTCCTTTGCTTGCAGAGGCAGCCCCGGGCTGACCCGGCTGGGAGCCCTGGAGACGGCGGTGCGCCGGGGAGGAGGCTGTGCGTGGCATGGGCACAGCTCCCGCTGCTCTCTGTGGCACTCTGCGCTGGCTTTGGCTCTCCCGCAGACCTTGCTGCCCCCGAGGAGTGGTGGTGATGGAGTCCCTGGTGCAGAGGCCGGGGGAATATGGCTGTGTCCTGGGGCTGCTGGGGCCAGTGGAGCAGGTTAGAGCAGCTCTGAGGATCACCCTAACTTGTGCCCCAATCACCGTGGCCCTATCCAGGGTGTTGGACTGCCCTGCCCTAGCCCGGAGCCGCGCCAGCAGCTGGAGATGGCTTTGGGCCAGCTGGAGAGGCATTTCCCAGGGTGCTTTGCAGCCCCTCTGCATCCTTTCAGCCAGCAGGTGCGAAGGGGTCCTGGGGGAAGCTGAAGTCTGGCCCTGGGCTGCTTCTGGTGCATGGCTGCAGTGGAGGGGAGGCTGGGTTCCTCCCCAGAACAGGAGCATTGGCTTCCGCTGTTAACCCTTTGGTAACTGGCCCAGATTCTGCCCCAGCAGAGGCCGGCCCCAGGGAGGAGCAGTGCAGCTGGCCCTCGGTGCGTTCCCTTGGGGATCTGGGTGGCTGTGCTTCCTGGGGTCCCACGTTCTAGTCAGACTCCCGGACTCTGGCTCAGAAGCAGAGGAGCACGGCTGCTGGCCCGTGCAGCTGCAACCACGTTGGTCTTTAGGACAGGACAGGGCTTCTTGGAGACCGTGCAGCCGAGCAGCTTGGCCCCTGTGCGGATCCCAGCCTGCGGCTGCCCTCTGCCAGCTGCTGATGTCGGACCTACCTTTGTGGGGGCTCGGGGGTCAGCACGAAGGCAGGAATTTTGCAGGAGCCCAATGCGCTGCTGCAGGGGGGAGCAGACAGAGCACCGGCAGCCATCCCGGGTGGGCGAGGGGGGCGCTCTCCGTGAGACCGGCCAGCCAGGTGGCTCCCACCCGGCCAGTGCGCTCCCTCGCCGTCCGAGGGCCCACGCGCATGGCCACGGCTCTGTGGGAGCAAGAGACTGAGAATGTTGTTCCTTAGCCCTGCACCTGCCAGCAGCCCCTGGCCTGGGGCCGTGCGCCGTCACTTTCCTGCCCGGGCCCCGGGCCGCAGGGTGCAGGCCCCGTCTAGATGACGTGGCAGCAGTTGAACTGCCCCAGGGACAGCAGGCTCTCCTTGGAGCTGGGCCTGATCTTGAAGGCCAGAGCCTTCTCGCACAGCGGGAACTGCAGGAGCCTGTCCTTCAGGTGGGTGCTCTTGGTTTTAGCAGGGTCTAACTTGATCACGTTGTCGGCCGTGGTTTCGCCGCCGGCGGTGCTGCCGCAGTGAGGGCTCTCAGCTGGGCACGCAGGCCTGGTGGAGGAGCCTGTCTCAGGGGGCCTGTCAAGTTTCCTGGACTTGTCTTCTGGAACTGGCGTCCCACGTGAAGTGGCTTGGAGGCTCCCGGCAGAGCCAGCGACGGGGCCCTCGCAGCTCCCTGGATACAGGGCCTTGCCCACTTGCCCCAGGCTGCCCCCATCCTCCATTTCTGTGGTGGTGGTGTCCTCCTCTGGCCCCGAGCTGCCTTCAGCCTGGCACCTCTCCAGACCCGCTCCCCCACCCTCCCGGAGCTCTGCGTCCCCCTGTGCCGCCGGCGTCCCTGCAGGGAGGAGGCTGGGGGCGCTCTCCCCAACGCTCACGCTGAGGTTGTCTGTGGCCTCCCGCGCTGCACCGTGGCTTGTCGCCTCTCGGGGCTGACCCAGCTCGCTCCTGGGACTCGGCGCCCCCCTGAGAGGCGGCAGCTGCCAGCTGCTCCCCGGGCCCTGCTCCAAGAGGCCTGGCTTGGTGGCTCCAAGGCTCTTCTCCCCCTTGCTGTGGGTCACAGCGCCGCGGCAGAACAACAGGGAGACCTTGGAGCTCTGGAAATCTCGCATTTGCTCTTGGTTTAGCGAAGAGCTTCTCCGTCCCATTGCGCTGGCCTTCCCCTCCTCCTCCTCGTCCTCCTCCTCCTCCTCGCAGATCTGCTGCAGAGCTGGGGTGCTCTTGGCCATGGGGGCGTCCGCCAGGGCGGGACTGAGCAGGGCTCGGACCAGCTGCTCGTTTCCATGGAGGCCGGGGGGCGTGTCGTCTTCCCCCAGGGCAGAAAAGGAAATGGGTCTGCCATCTCTTTTCCCAGAATCCTCTGCGGCAGCCCGGGGCTGGGGGCTGGAGAAAGCTGCCAGTCTATCTGGCATCTCGGCGAAGGGCGAGAGGTCCCGGGTGTCGCCCATGGTGCTGAATGGGTCCGACAGGTTGGCGCTGAAAGAGAGGGGAGCGTGCCCAGGATCAGGCCCAGGGTGGGAGCTGCCAGCTGGGAGTAGCTGCGGCAGGGGCACTGAGTGACCCTGGGCTACCCACAGCATGGATCCAGAGCTGGGGCTGGGGGAGGCTTGGCCTGAAGAGCCCATCGCTGTGGCAGCTGGGTGGCACTGCGAGCATGGTGGTGCAGCAGGCGGGAGCCAGCGGCGGATCGGTACTACAGCTGCCCAGCCAGGCCTCCCAGGCCCTGGCACGATCCCCAGGGCCATGGACAGGAAAACCTGGGTGTCGGGTACCCCCCACCCGGCTCTGTGCCAGGCTGGATGCCATCCCCCCCAGACAGGAGTCAGGGAGAGTTTGGGCCCCAGTGAGGTGACACTTCCCACATCCCTGGGCAGCTCCAGCGAAGGGATGTGGTGCCACGCACAGCACTCTGCTGCCAGCGCCGCGGGCTCCCCCTGCACAGCACGCCTGCGGGGAACCTCGCCGGCGGGCGGGGCCGGCTGTGCTGGTGGCCCCCGGGGCGGTGTCCTGGTGCTGAGCCGTGGCCTGTCCCAGCCGGAGGGCGCCGGCTCACCTGTTCTGCACCTGCTGGGCCAGGTTATAGACCAAGCTGAGCTTGTGGCTTTGCTTCTCCTGCTTCTCCCGGAGGATCCGCTCCGCCAGCAGGAAGTACGTGGCCGTGATGTGGTTGTAGCGATCAGCCTCCAGGGCCCTGGGGGGATGCAAGGCACAGGTGAGAGCCGCACCCCGGAGGAACCCAGCAGGCCCCAGCACAGGGCTCTGGGCGCTACCAAAGAGCGGCGTATGAGAGCGGCATGCTGGCTGCTCATGGCATGGGGCACTCCGGAGCACTGAGCTCCCAGCCCCGGGCATGACCCCACTGCCTCTTGGTCTGCAGAGAACGGCCTGGCCTGCCCTCCCCCTGCACCCACCCTGCTCCCCTGATCTGCAGAGAACCCCTGCCCCCCACCCTGCTCCTCCCATCTGCTGGGAACCCCCTGCTCTGCCCTACCCCCCACCCTGCTCCCCTAGTCTGCAGAAAACAGCCTGCCTGCCTTCTGCCCCCCCCCCGCTCTCCTGGCCTGCCCCCCTGCCCTGAAGGAAATGCCCTTTCACATCCAAAAGAGCAGCTGCCCTGCTTTCCGGGGGGGGCGGGGGATTGCTGGTGCCAGAGGACCTGCCCCTCTCTGTCTCCATCGCTCCGCGCAAGGGCTGGGCTGGAGATCAGTCACTCAGCCAAGCCCTGTGCAGAGCTCCCTGCCCTCTGTCCATGAGGGATGGGGAGGAGATGCCAGGCCCAGGGCACCACACAGACGGGAGATTGGTGCAGTAACCCTGCTGCACGCCTCCCCCCGCCCCCGCCCGCCCGGCCGGCACTCACTCCTGGATGGCGTCCCGGTCCGCTATGTTCCCACACATCATGGCCTGGATGATGATGTCATGTTCCTCCTCGGACACCCGCTTGTGTGACGTCAGGGGCAGCAGGCAGCGGCTGGCTGGGGAGGGGTCCACGCCCTGCAGCCAGGGGTGCGTCTCAATCTGCTCTAGGGAGGCCCGCTGCTTGGGGTCCCGCTGCAGCATCCTGCCGACCAGACTGCCAGAGAGCAGAGGGGAGCAGGGTCACAAGCCAGCCGGGAGACGCTGCCCCAGGCCCGCAGCAGCACCCGCGGCGGAGATGCACAGAGCCACAGGCTGCAAGGCCAGATGGGACCATGAAGTCTGAGCTGGAGAACCCACCCAGCGCTCCCTGGGGCAGCCCGGAGCTCCAGGCCTCTTGTGGAGACTGGGGGTCTTTCTCCAAGAGATGGAGAACACATCACGCCTCTGGGACGATTGTTCCACTGGTTCCCCTTCCTGGTAAAAATCTGCACCCTCCTTCCCTGCTGAACCTGAGCCCTCAGATCTCCCTGGCCCGGAGCTGGGCTGTGCAGGGGTGTTAACAGCCTGCCCCATGCCCCCGGCATGTCCTTGCAGACGGTGGCACCCGTCTGGCTGGGCCCCCGGAGCGCCGGGCAAGCCCGGAGGAGAGGGGGCAGAGGAGGCTGGGGGTGCATACTCAGAACACTGCGAGGACACATGGGGCGGGATGGTGTAGCGGCAGTCCATGATCATGGTCAGCGTCTCGCTGTCGTTGGCCTCCTGGAAGGGCGGCTGGCCGCACACCAGCATATACAGGATGACACCCAGGCTCCAGACGTCTGCAGAGAGAAGGACACAGAGAGCTCAGCCCACTGCGGCATCGGGCCAGGGGTGTCCAGCTGGGATGGGGCACAGGATCCAGCAGGGGGGACGGAGCCAGCCACAGGCACACACGTGTCCAGGTCTACTCCCCTGCAGCCGCGGCCCCATCTCCGCAGTACAAACAGGTGTGAACCAGGCAACCCCTGGGAGGAGGGAAGTAGGGTTACCATATTTTAAGTGTCCAAAAAGAGGACACTCCACGGGGCCCCAGCCCCGCCCCTTCCCCGCCCCCCCAACTCCGCCCCCTCCCCTGAACGCTTTGCCCCCCTGTCCCTCCCCCTCCCCTGCTTCCTGCGAACATTTGATTCGCAGGAAGCCTGAAGCAGGCAGGCAGCAGGTAAGCTGGGGCGAGGGGGCACGAGGAGGAGCGGCCCAGTCCGGCCCCCCCGGCCGAGCGGCTCCCTTTGGCGGCCGGCCGGCCCAGGCCAAGAGGCTCTGGCCCCAGCGTCTCCCGCCCGGCTCGGCTCGGGGACACTGGCCCCCGGCCCAGCACCGCTGGCCCCGGCCCCCAGCCCCGCACCGCCAGCCCTGGCCCCGCACCGCCGGCCCCCGGCCCCGCCGGCCCCAGCGGCTCCGGCCGAGCACTGCCGGCCTCTCCCTCCCTATTTTCCCGGACATGTCTGGCTTTTGGGGATTTCCTCCCGGACGGGGATTTGAGGCCCAAAAAGCCGGACATGTCCGGGAAAATCCGGACGTATGGTAACCCTAAGGGAAGCTTCCCGGAGGCCTGGAGAGGTCTCAGGCCTGACCTGCATAGGTGAGTTGTGTGAGGAGCATGTGATGGGGCCAGTGAGGGGCTCCCTGCCCCGGTCCGTGGCCTGGTTTGAGCCTGCCCATTCGCAGCTCTGTCTCCCTCCAACCAGCATGCTGCTTGCGTCCCACACGGCGCCTGCTGCATTGTAAGATGGAATTTGGGAGCCCTGGGCCACGACTGCGTGACCACGTGTCTCCGTCTCTGGCCTGGCCCTGCTGGCTTCCCAGTCCATCTGGCTCTGCACGGACATTTCAGATAGGGTGACCAGATGTCCTGATTTTATAGAGACAGTCCCGATTTTTGGGTCTTTTTCTTATATAGGCTCCTATTACACCCCACCCCCGTCCCGATTTTTCACACTTGCTGTCTGGTCACCCTAATTTCAGACTACTTTGCAAAGTCACAGCCGGTCCTTTCAGGAAGCTGCATCTTGAGCCAAGACTCGAGACCTGTATCCCCAATTTGCAGGCCCCCAGCTGGCTGAGCCATTTCCAAACTGATCTGAGTCCTCCTAGAAATAGGAAAGCATTTGGAAAATTAGCCCTCCAGCAGAGTTGCTGCTGCAGCCTCCATCCTCACCAGCTCATGCCAGGCTAGGTGGGTGCCCAGGAAATACCAGCAGCAGCCTGGTGCACTGCTCCAGAGACCCCAAAGGGAAGAGCCAGGAAGTCCAGAATGAGTGGGCTTTGCAGCGGCATGGTGGTGTCGCTCACAGGGTAGAGCCGGTGCTGTCACTTTGATGGGGGTAAAAGAGGGAGCTACCCCAAGTGCAACCGACACTGCCTGAGTCTGCAGAGAGCCTGAGCCCATCACTCTGATGGGGGGGGGGAGCCGCCCTGAGTGTAACCGACGCAGTGATGCTGCCTGGGTCTGCAGAGAGCCTGAACCCATCGCTCTGAGAGGGGGGAGATGTCCTGAGTGTAACCGATGCAGTGGCGCTGCCTGGGTCTGCAGAGAGCCTGAGCCCATTGCTCTGAGAGGGGGGAGCTGCCCCGCGCGTAACCGACCCAGTGACGCCTGTATTTTCATTCCCCCTCCCACTCAGATCACACATAAACACTGAACCAGTGCCAGCGTGACACCAGGGAGCACTTCCTGCTGCCTTTCACCAGGAGGAAACTATATCTTCCTGCCCTTTGTTTGCTGCTCCTTGACCAGGTCCTGCTCTGTAACCCAGCTTCGTGGGAAACCCAGGACTGGGATAAAGCGGGATGGAAGGACTGGGGAGGGGGGAAACCCAGGGCAGGGACAGCGGGGGCTGCGGGTGGGGATTGAGGGGCACCAACAGAGCAGTGAGAGGAAAGCCTGCATTGCACCTAACTGCATTGTGCCTGTCTCCAGCCAGCGTGTTTCAGTCCCATGTCCCCCCCTCCATGGAAACTGACTATTACTGAACCCATCCCCAAGTGGGGAGGGCTGCAGGAGGGGAGTCACAGTCCATCTCCAGCTGACGCGATTACCGGTTATTTATAGCATGGGGCTGTCTCTCCCGGGGGGCGGGAGCAGCTTAGCTGTCCAGGCCCTGGGATTTGTGCGTCTGCTCACGCTCAGTGTGTGGAAGGCTTTGCTGAGCAGGGGCGCGTGCAGCGGGAACTGCTGGGGGGAAGCATCCAGGGAGCTGTGGGGCAGAGCAGCATGTGCGTGCCCCACACAGCTGGGAAAAGGGATAAAGGAGCAGGGATTACATCAGTGCCTCTCAGGGCCTTAAGCTGCTCAGGCTCCCTGGGAAAGCGGATTGCGGCCCGGAGAGCGAGGGGGTGGGGGAAGGGCAGCAGCGTCACACACAGACAGGGCCAGGCCCCCAGGGGAGCACGGGCTGGATCCTGGCACCCACTATTGGAGCACTGCTCGGGAGCATCTGTGCCCCCCAGGCGCTGTTTGGTTCTGTGCCAGTCGGGGCTGCGGGGGTGGGGGACTGTGAGGGGGACATTGAGGCGGGAGGCTCCGTGCCAGTCGGGGGTGCCGGAGGGGGGGCTTTGAGGGGGACATTGGGGCTGGAGGCTCCGGGCCAGTCGGGGCTGGGGGGGCGGGGGGGGGGGGGGGGGGGGGCAGGGCCTGGCTGTCCTGGGGGCAATGGCCTGGGTGAAAAGTGGCTCTGTTTGTTCCCCCTATGGACACCAGCCTGGCCCCATATCTGCGCAGGTCACAGAGAGATAGAGACCCCCAGAAGCTGGAGCCGGCTGTGCAGTTCTGTGCCAGGGCTCGTCCCCCATCCATCCCCCCCGGCAGCGGTGCCCTTGCTGGCCCAGCAGCCCCGACTCCTGCCCCCCTCCCCCCACAGGCCAGGGCAGGGGGCTCCCTGTACATCAGCAGAGCTGGGGAAGGGCATGGCCCGGCCAGGCTCCTTGGAACAGGAAAGGCTCTTCCTGCCATAACCCTCCGGGCTCAGCTCAGCACAGACTGTTCGCCCCCGCTTCCTGTGGCCCAGTGACCCCACCCCCGAGCGGCCCCATGGACAGCCCCAGCAGCCGTGCCGGGCTCTGCCCAGGCCCGGCCCACACCTCCGTGCCACACAGAGATGGGGGCAGGGGCACAGGGATGGTGCAGAGACAGGGCTAGAGGGAAACGCTGCCTGCCCCGAAGGGAGGGGGAGTCAAGACCAGGTCTTTTGGCAACACTAGGGATGCCCCCACGACTGCCAGCGCTTCAGCTCAAGGAGGCCGGAAGGCTGGGCCAGGCTCTGCGTTACTGCCAGCAAAGGGGGGCCCTGGCACACCATGCCACAAGGCCCCCCCTCGGGGGTGGTGACAGGGCTGCCTTCCGCCCAGTGGCAGCAGCAGGGTCCCTCTGGACAGGCACCCTAGCAGCTGGGGTGTATTGACATGGGGGGTGGGGCCTGTTGTGTGACTCCTCCTGCTGGGGGTGGGGCCGGCAGGGCCCCCCCGAGGCGTGAGACTGGGCATTACTAGCCAGGGCAGCTTGCCCCTCTAGCAGCTGCTACCTGCTGCGTGCAGCCTCCAGCAACGCAGGGCAGGAACCCGGCCCCAGGAAAGGCAGGAACCAGCCCTCGGCAGGCAGCAAGCTCTCGCCCCAGCCCGGCCAGCGTGAGCCAGCCCCTGCGTCAGGGAAGCAACAGCCCGAGGGGCCAATGCCACCACGGGCGCTGGAGCCTGGAGCAGGAGGGACACGGGGACCATCTCCCCCTGCTCCTTCTGGGTGCCACACGCCTCCCTGGGCCACAAGCGAGGGGGCTTAACCCTCCCAGTGCCAGGACAGCTTCCTCCGCCCCAAGCCAGCCCCGCACTGGGCTCCACATACTCGCTGCTTGGTTGGCTTGGGCTACAAACTGCCCCGCCCTGCCTCACCATGCCCCACCCCCTGCGCATTCCCCACACGCCCCCTCCCGTCCTGTCCCCTCCCTGCATGGCCATGCTCTGCTCCCCCCCCCCCAGCCCCCGCCACGGGGCGGGGCAAGTGCATGGTGAGCTCCAGCCCTGACCCTCTCCCTTGCAGCCCAGCCCAGCTCCACCTAACCTGTCAGGGGGGCCTGTCACCTCAGCCCAGCTCCACCGGCCCCTCCCCACCCCAGCCCAGAACTCTGCCGCGGCTCTTCGGCACGACAGGCCCCACTGGGGGGGCACCCGTCCGGTGTCACACTGCACCGTCCGCTTTTGGGCTGCTTTGTCCCCGGCCGGTAAGGGGCCAAAACCGGACGCGGTGGCAAACAGGGGGGAAGAGGGTGCAAACACCATTTCCAAGAGTGCCCTGCTCCGTCCGCACCAGCGTGATCCACGTGCAAGGTCAGGCCGGCGGGGGCGGGCGGCACCCTCTTGGAAACGCCATCCCCCGTATATGAGGTCACACTGGGGGTGGGGTCACAGTGGGAGGTGGGGGCCACGCAGGCCCCGGAAACGCCCGCATGTCTGGTGTTCCGGGCACAAGGCCGCAGCCAACCTGGCCACTCGCCACCTCTCCAGCCCATCTGCCACTCCCCATCGAAGAGTCCACGGGCTCGCTCCTGGTCTTCATGTGCTCCATGGCTGGGCCCAGCGGATCTAAAGGAGCATGAGGACTGGGGTGGACAGTTCCTGCACCTCAGGCCCAGGGACTCTCCACCACCAGGAGGAAACAGAGCTTCCTCAGGGGCCAGCCCCAAGCCCCAGCTCCCCCAGGGCCATCCCAGACCTCCCGCTCCCAGTGCTGCTCCGCTATCAGCCCAGACACTTACAAACAAACCCCCCACGCACAGCTCTACCCTGGCACACGTAGAGAGAACAAGCCCCAAGTGATGATCGGGGTCAGCCATGTCACTTAATGCAGGACTGGAGAGCGTTCAGATACCACGGGATAAGAGCCTTTGTAGAACTGAACCGAGTGGGCCTAAAGCCACATGCCCCTCTGCCCTCCTCCAGACCTCCCCCATAGTCAACAGCACCTCGCCAGGCTGCACCCCACGGCACTTGGGTTCCCTGCATGGCTTTGTGCCAGGGCAGCATGGGCGAAACACATGGGCGCTCCCCCTCCACGCACATATCTGCGGTCATCTCCATATTCTGCCAGCAGCGACTTTATGTTTTCTTCCAGACGGCTGATAAAGGTATAGAGCAGCACCGGCCCAAGATCAGATCCCTGGGAGACCCAGTCACAATTATGTTTTCAGATCTATCAGTTAGCCAGTTTTTAGTCTATTTACCATGGGCTACACTTATTTTGAAGAGTGCTAATTTTTTAATCATGTGGAACTAAGTCAAATGCTTTACAGAAGCCCAATTCAGTTGTATACAGTTACTGTATCAACCAAACTTGTGATCTCATCAAGAAACAAAAATGTCAACTTCGTTTGGCAAGACCTAGCCTCCATAAAACCATGTTGACTGGCATTAGTTATGCTGCCATTCTTTACAAACTGCATCCCATATCAGCCTCCTCATGATTTAGTCTGGGATCCGTGTCAGGCTAACTGAACTGTAGTTTACCAGATCACCATATTTACCCTTTTTAAACATCAGCACAACAATAGCTTTTCTCCAGTCCTCTGGAACTTCCCCAGCATTCCAAGTTTTGGTAAAAGTGAACATCAGTGTCCCAGACAGCTTCTCAGCTAATGCTTTTTATATTTTTAGGTGCAAGTTATCTGGTCTTGCAGGTTTAAAAGGTTTTACTTTAGCAGCTGCTGTGAAACATCCTCCTTAGTTACTACTATAATAAAAAAAAGAATTTCATTACCCCTGTGAGCCATGAATACATCACCCAGCTTCTTCCCAAATACAGAACACAAATATTTTCTGAACACTCCTGCTTTTTCTGCATCATTATTGACAACTGTACCATCCCAACCTACTATCAGTCCGAGACCACTACCAGGAATTCTGTTGTTCCTGATATAGTAAACATTTCCTTTTTATTGTCCTTAACCTACTGGCCATAGATTTTTCATTGATACTTTTAGCTTCCCTTATCAATTGTCTGCATTTCATAACTGCTAATTTATAGTACTTGCATCAACTTTCCCCATATTTTATATATATATTTTATTATTGCTGCTTTCACCTTCCCTTTTAATCTGTTTTTTTGTTTTTGTTTTTAATCTGAAGCAGCCTTCTTTCATGATTTTGGGATTGTGGTTTTTTTTAGGCATCTAGTAAATTATTTAACAGCTCCCAATTACTGTTCACGTTCTGTTCCAATTTTTCTTCTCACTCAGTTTTGCTCATGATTATTTTCAGTTTGTGGAAACTGGCCATTTCAAGCACTAAGTACATACATTCCTGGAGAGGACTATTTTCTGCTTGAACATAATAGATTAAATTAGATCGTGATCATTTGCACCTAGGCAACTGCTAATTTTTAATTCAGTGATCAATTCTTTACCTGTCAGAATGAAGTTAGATACAGAACCATCCCAAGTTCGTTGCAATACCTTTTGAGTCTGAAAATTATCAGCTATAGTTTTTAGAAACTCCCAGGATTCCCAATTATCATTCATATTTGCATATTCAAATATCTCCTCCTACTCTGTTTTGCTCATGATTGTTTTCAGTTTTGGGAAGTTGGCCCTTTTAAAGAACCAAGTGTGTATATATATATTTATTTTCCTGGATGGGACTACATTCAGTCTGCACCTAGCCAATAACATTAAGTCATGATCGCTTACACCTAGGCAACCATCAAATTTAATTCTATGCTTAATTCTTCTGTATGAGGAATGACCCCCAAGTTGGTTGTAAGAATTCTTGAGTTACAAAGTCATCTATAATTTTTAGAACCTTTCAAGCCTATCTTACTAGTGGCAGCATGAAAGCTCCAGCATGTCTCCCCCTCCACAGACAATGAAATCCCCCGATAACACTGTCTTTCTTTCTACACATTAGGGATGGATGTTTAAGCAGCTGCTCATCCTGCTCCCTTGTCCGACTGGTCTCTATAACAGACGCCACCCAGTATGCTGTCTTGTGACACGTCATTAATACACTGACCCAGTTAATACTCCTGCCCCTCTGAACTGAGCTGTCCGTCACTAGTGCAGGGGGCAGGATCTGTGATGTCCAGGCCACGCCCCTTCTGCTCACTCTGTCCTTCCTGACCAGGGTGTATCCAGTGACATCAACATCCCTGTCGTGTGACTCCTCCCACAGGGAGGAGTGACACCAATCATAGCCAATCTCTAATTCCTCCCTTGTTGCCCATGCTATATTAGCCTCTGCATGCCTCAGGCCCCCCCCATTTCCCCTGCCCCCTCCTCGCAGGGACATTGGGAGGGGATGTCCATAAACGTGCACGAGATGCTCAGGTCTCAGATTGACCGGAGCCTTATACACACATTGGTAATGAGAATGCAGGACCTATCCCCAGCCTCCCATCACCAACCCTCACAGACGTGCCCGCTCAGCACTCTGGGCTGTGCCAGCCTCACCCAAACAACCCGGCGGGAGCCAGAAGCGGGCGGCCCTGGTCACTTACCTACGGCTGGGGCGTCGTACTCATCCCCCAGCAGGATCTCGGGTGCTGAGTAGGCCAGCGAGCCGCAGCTCGTGGTGAGCATCTTGCCGGGCTGGAAGCGGTTGCTGAAGCCGAAGTCGGTGAGCTTGACCACGCCCTGCTCCCGGAAGAAGACCACGTTCTCGGGCTTGAGGTCGCGGTGCACCACGTGCAGCTTGTGGCAGTAGGAGATGGCGTGGACGATCTGGGCGAAGTAGTGCTTGGCGCGCCCCTCGGCCAGCCCGCCGTCATGCCGCATGATGTGGTCGAACATGTCGCCGCCGTCCCCCAGCTCCAGGATGAGGTAGAGCTTGGAGTGGGTGTCGATGACCTCGTAGAGCCGCACAACGTTGGGATGCTGCACCAGCTTCATGCAGCGCACCTCCTGCAGCAGCTGCCCCGCAGCGCTCACGTCCAGCTTGCTCTTGTCGATCACCTTCACCGCCACCTTCTCCCCCGTGAAGACGTGCCGCGCCAGCTTGACCACGGCGAAGTGGCCCTTGCCCAGCGTGCGCTCCAGGTCATACAGGCCGGCTATCTTCCCTTCGTAGCAGCCCTTGGCCCCCGCCATGGCTGCACCGGAGCGTCACAGGGGGCCGGGCATCAGGGAGGCTGGGCACAATAGAGAAGCCACTGAGCACAGGGGACACCAGGCACACTCCCTGCCCAGACACCCCACTGAGCACAGGGGGAACCCTGACCTTTCCAGCCCCACACCCATCCATGTGCGCAGCCCCACACCCCAGAGTGCCCTGAGCAAAAGGACGCCACCCCCTTGGCCTACACTTGCCCAGACGGAGCCCAGCTCTCCTTCACACACGCCACGTGTCGCTGACTCTCACAGTGCAAGGAGCTGTCCGGGGCCATAAGAACGGTCGTACTGGGTCAGACCAAGCGTCCATCCAGCCCAGTGTCCTGTCTACCAACAGTGGCCAATGCCAGGTGCCCAGAGGGAATGAATAGAACAGGGAATCATCAAGTGACCCATCCCCTGTCACCCAGTCTCAGCATCTGGCAGTCAGAGGTTGAGGGACTCCCAGAGCACGGGGTTGTGTCCCAGACCATCTTGGCTAATAGCCATTGCTGGACCTGTCCTCCATGACCTGATCTAGTTCTTTTTTGAACCCAGTTATACTTCTGGCTTTCACAACATCCCCCTGGCAAGGAGTTCCACAGGTTGACTGTGCGTTGTGTGCTCATGCCCATGGCCTGTGCAGGATGGCATGTGGCCAGGTGCCCCCATGCTGCAGGCATTGGGCTGCTGCCCAGCTCGGACCAGGCCTGAGTTCTTGCTCTGGGTTCCTATGGGGTCACACCTTGACCCCCAGAGCCGGGGCCTCCTCTTCCCTCTGGGCTGAGCCTATAACTGCCCCGAGCTTCCCAGCCAGTAGTCTGTACACGTAGCCACGCTGGGGTGGGGTCTCCAGCAGCCGCACAGCACGTCGGCCCAGAGACTTCCCCAGCCAAGCCGGGGGGCAGCCCTAGCCCCCCCATGGGGGTGTTACTGATTTATGGGAGCCACAGTGCTGGCCAGGTGCCACTGGGGGAGGGGTGTGTGTGCACAAGAAGCTCCCCCCCTTTGCAGGTTACAATGGAGTGGGGTGTTTAAAGGAGCTCCCCTACCCAGGCACCCAGGCACGTTCTTGCTCCAGCTGCAGCCCACGAGGCCAGCAGGCTGTCCCGGGGGGCAGGGGGCCCAGTCTGCGTGGTTCCGACTCCTGGTCACACCAGTGAGGGTTGGGGGCTTTCAATATTTTCCCAAAACAAACCGCTGGCGCGAGCGACCTTTGGCAGCAGAGGGGCAGGGGGTGGCAGCTCTGCCGCTGCCCCTCACTGCCGACCTGCAGCTACCCTGGCACTGGGCCCCCCGCCCCCAGCTCTGCCCACAATCCTAGCGCTTTGGATCCCCCTAATTCCACCCCAACTATTCTTAGTCCTAGTCCCCCACTCCCCCGTCAATGCCCCTCAATCCCGACCTGCAGCCCCCCCATTACTCCAGCCATGCCCTCCTCATGTACGCTCACAGCTCTGCTGACACCCCTCAGCCCTGCCAGGCCCCTCGGTGTGCAGGGCAGCCAGGTGTCTTCAGACTGAGGGCTAAAGGCAGTGAGCACCTCGGTACCAGACAGGTCACGCCAGGCTGCCAACAGCAAGGGCTGGTATCATAGATTATCAGGGTTGGAAGGGACCTCAGGAGGTCATCTAGTCCCACCCCCTGCTCAAAGCAGGACCAATCCCCAACTAAATCATCCCAGCCAGGGCTTTCATACTAAGCGGGGGGTGTTCACAGGGCCAGGGCCTACGCTTGGAAGCCAGTGGTTAGCAGGTGGGGGATGTGGCCAGTTGATTGGTACCCTGAGCCATCCACACCACAGTTGTTGTCAATGACCATCACCTGGGCACAGCCTGGGTCACTTGGGGTTCTGGGGTCACTGGGAGATGAAAGGGAGTGAACCCAGCACAGGGTAACCCCGCAGACAGAGGGGAGGGGGCTGTGGAAATCCCTTGCTGCCTTGGGGCTCTGACCCACCCCGGCATCACAGCTGCATGTCAGGGAACTGGGGTTCCCCAGGATGGGAGGGGCATCGCCTGGGGGCCGTGCCCTGGGAACAAGGCATGGGGTAGGGCCTGCTGCCCTGAGACACTAGTGCAGAACAAGCACAGCTCCTTGGGCTGGCAGCGTGCCCATGTTTGGCTGGCGGGCTCCCTGTGCGCATTGTGTTGGTACACACGGCACACGCTGCTGGGAGGGGGACTTCCTGGCATCCGCCAGCCGATTTCCGTCTCCAGCACTGGCTGCAGTGCCGCTCCCCCATGGCAGGAATCAGGCCGGGTTCTCCTGCGGGGGAGGGCAAGGGCACAGCACCCTCTGGGACGGGCTGACCGACGGGCTGGGCCCTGGGCCCCCCCCAGCCATGGGTCAGCAGCCCAATGCATCACACAAGCGTAGCCAGGCTGGGTCAGGACTTGGGCGAGGGCCTTGCTAGGAAAACCTGGGTCCTGGGGGTGGGGGGGCTGCGCCTCTCTCTGAGCAAGTGCCCAGCCAGCCCCGCAGCAGGACAGGGCTCCCGGACACTGCTAC
Source organism: Terrapene triunguis (assembly GCF_002925995.2). Classification (NCBI taxonomy): domain Eukaryota; kingdom Metazoa; phylum Chordata; order Testudines; family Emydidae; genus Terrapene; species Terrapene triunguis. Next base: position 315,382 of record NW_020664517.1, on the reverse strand, counting down.
ACACCCCGAGCACGGCCCCAAGAGCCGGGCTCCCAGCCTCGCCTTCCCCACCAAGCTTCCCCAGAGAGCCGGCTCCATTCCTGCGCTTCCTGCTCTGCGGGCCGGGCAGCCTGGCAGGGAGCCCCGGCCGCGGCATGCCCCCCGGCTGCAGGGAGCCCCGGCCGCGGCATGCCCCCCC
>NW_020664517.1:286607-314804 GCF_002925995.2 Terrapene triunguis | reverse complement strand
GGCCCGGGGCCCAGGCCGCGCCGCCCGCAGTCCCCGACTTACCCGGCTCCCAGGCGGGTCGGGCTGCGCCCCGCGCCGCAGGCTGGGCAGGGTCCCCGCGCTGACGTCGGGCCCGGGCGGGCGGCGGCTCTTAAAGGGGCCGGTGGGCCCTGCGCGCACAGGGCCGGGCTGGAGCCGGGCGCTCTGCGGGAGCCGCCTCCGAGCTGCCCGCGGCGGCGGAGTCCCGGGCTGGGCAGGGCCGAGCCTGCCCCTGCCGCGGAGCTGCGCAGAGCAGGAGGCAGGTGGTTTGTCTCGCTGCGCCTGGCGCTGCACAGATCCGCGCAGCGCCTCAGGCCCGGGCTGGCCCTGGCTCCAGCTGCCAAGCGCTCAGCTCGCTCCCCAGGCACAGGCAGCTGCTGAGTGAAATTAACCTTCAAATTCAAGAGCGGCAGTTTCACTGAGCAGCAGCCCGGCGTGTGGATGCCCCCGAGCAGGAGCCCCCAGGACATCCAGGCCCCTGGATGCCAGGCAGGCAGCCCAGAGAGCAAGGGGCCAGGAGTCTGGAAGCCTGGGGTCTGGCTGCCCCAGAGGCTCAGTTGCTGGGAGCCCATCCCAGGACTTTCAGCCTCCCAGCTCCATGACAGGAAGCCCCGAGAGTCCCCAAGATTTCTAGACTCCCTGCTGCGGAGCCAGGAGCTGGACCCCAGCTAGAGTTGGGCATCCCTGGGCTTCCAGTCTCCCTGCTGCAGAGCTGGGCGCCTGGAAGTCTTGAAAGTCCAGGCTCCAGCTAGGGCTCGCAGGGCTGCTAGACTCCCAACTCCACAGCCAGGAGCTGGAAAAGAGGGGGGCTGCCCTGGAGCCAAGGCCCCTAGAACCTTGCGGTCCCTGGCTCCGGGGCAGATGACATGGCGGGGCTCCCCTGCAGCCAGCCAGGTTCTGTTGGGATCCTGCCTGGGAGTCAGAAAAAGTTCATTGAACCCAACTTGTTTTCCTGAGAAATGTTGGGTTGGACGAGCCAGCGTTCTCCAACCAGCATCTGTTCAATCAGAAAATCTCCAAGCAGCTCGAACTGACGGGTCGAGACAAGGGCAAGCACCACAAACTAGAGCAGGGGTCAGCAACCTTTCAGAAGTGGTGTGCCGAGTCTTCATTTATTCACTCTGATTTAAGGTTTCGCGTGCCAGTCATACATTTTAACGTTTTTAGAAGGTCTCTTTCTCCAAGTCTATAATATAGAACTAAACGATTGTTGTATGTAAAGTAAATAAGGTTTTTAAAATGTTTAAGAAGCTTCATTTAAAATTAAATGAAAATGCAGAACCTCCCGGACCGGTGGCCAGGACCCGGGCAGTGTGAGTGCCACTGAAAATCAGCCATAGGTTGCCTACCACTGAACTAGACTGAAATCGCTGAAATGCCACAAGCACCTCTGTGCTCAGCAGAATTGAGTGGAAAATTGGGGCTTTTGCAGGTGGCGGATGATGGACTGACACACGACGCGATGGACCGTTCCAGCCACAGGCCTCTCCCAAGGAGACAAAGAGCACAGTCCACCTGGGGATAGTTTTCAAGGGTGTGGATACCTTCCTGGAGAACATCACTTGGAAATCAACCCTGGGGTGAAACTGCTACAAAAGCCACCTGGCAGAGTAGTGATTCCTTTGAAGAAGAAACTTAAAACATATTGACAAGCTCGTGGAGATGGGAGTTCTAATAAAGGTTACACGACCAACAGACAGGCACAGCAATATGGTAGCTATTAAAAAACAGGTCTCTTCTGTGTACGTATTGACCCCTTCCCCCTCTGCAAAGCTCTCCAATGTTCCATTACCCCTTACCAATAGATGAAGCGATCCTGCCCAGACTCACAAAGTTAAGATGTGTTCTGGTTTAGGTGCCAAAGGTGGTGTCAGGCAGGTAAAACTTGCTGAAGAAAGCTGGGGTGACTTTCTGGGCTTGTTCTGGCAGGCAGAGATGACTGCAGATGCCATTTGGCATTTCTCTTTCCCAGAAGTGTGCCCGAGATGTCGCCACACAGCGCTAATGGGACTAGAGGGGTTGGTGTATTTGCACTTGAGCATTTGGTTGTGCAGATGCTCCTGATCACGATCCTAACCTGATACAACAGAGTGCCCTACGTGAATCCCACACCGAATAAGAAACACGTGAGACTGCCTGTCAGCTGTGCTGTGCGTCGGACTCCTGCCAGGAGAGGGAAGGGTTGAGCAGTTCTGCACGTGCCCTGTGCACACAATGTGCAAGACACACACCGCTCTGGGGGATTTGCTAATGATCTGTCCGAGTTCCTGACACACCTCCCTGCTCAGGGAATCCACAAGGAGACTGATCAATGAAAGTGCTAGATGGTGTTGGGAATTTCGAACAGCTCCAAAAGGTAGTGATTAGTCAACTGGTCCTGCAAGAGTATGATGCAAAGGAACCTGTAACTATCACGTGGGATGCAGTGAACATGGATTGGGAGAGGCGTTCTTACAAGATGGCCAGTCTGTAGCCTTTGCGACTAGGACACTGTTTGTACCAGAGCCAAACTCTGCTCACACAGACAAGGAAAGCCTAGCCATTGGTTTTGTATGTGGCTGCTACTCTGAAACCTGTCATTATGCAAGGCACTGCATTTAGCCGTATGGAGTGGAAATCCATCAACTTCATGAAAAAACTCGTACAGATACAGACAGACATCATCTTCCTTTCCAAATGCAAGCAGATGGACATCATACCAAAAGTCGGCTGCTACTCTGAAATAAGTCTGACCAGTCCCTCCTGGGCTGTGATCTAAGCCATGTGGGCACAGGCCACAGACCTGTGGAGCCCATCTTCCAAAAGCTGTTATCAGCTCCAGAACATCTGCCAAAGCACGTCATAGAATCATAGAATATCAGGGTTGGAAGGGACCTCAGGAGGTCATCTAGTCCCACCCCCTGCTCAATCCAAACCATCTCATGCATGCACCATACAAACGGGGTCTGTGATGGTCGGTGCAGACTGTCCATCTGGAGCAGCAGGAACACAACAGACAATGGTGCTGACTCCCTTGAATATGAAATCCTCCCAGTACACCAAGAGGAGGAGTTTCATCAGGAATCTGAACACCTCGGCCAAGTAGAATTTCCTTCACACGACAGCCCAGGGGCTTCTGCAGACACAGAGACCTATCTGCAGACAGTGCACTTCCAGCAAGCCCCTGTGTCAGGATGGCACTACAAGAAAGAAGAGAAGCCACTTAGTACTGTATTCGTGAATATTGGTCAGCCAGAGAAGAACTCGGAGTAGCAAATGGCGCTCCCTAGAAAGGCAGTAGGGTCAAAATGCCTAAAGACACAGGCACTGACTTTTGGCTTTGCCGGTGGGTGCTTTCCACCTTTCAGTTTCACTGTGTGCCATGTACATGCTCCTGCCACCTACTGGTGGCTCATGGGTGCTGAACAGCGCTGGTTTATTTATTTGTTTGGTGGGTGTTTGAGCCCCGGAGCACCCACAGAGTTGGCCCCATGCCTAACGACATGCATCCCGAAATGCTCACCCCAGACTTAGTTGTACTGAAGCAAGGCTAGGGAGAGCCCTGTATTGGCCCAACATGAGCAGTGAGGAGGAAGACTTCATAAGCCAGTGCAGTCTCTGCAGTGAATTCCTTGCAAATCAGCAAAAGGAATGACTCGTGATGCACGAAATACCTGCTCAGGCTAGGCGTGGAGTGCGGTACAGTGGGAGATCACGTCTCCCTGCTGACGGCTGCTCGCTGTTTGGGTTAGTGGGAGATAGATCCCTTCCGCGACACACAGCCGCATCCTGCTCTGCCTGCAGCCCAGCTGCGCTTGCCTAGTGTGGACCCCCCCGAGGCCGTTTGCCTGTTGGGAATGTGCACGGTTTGTAGCCTCAGCAGAACGGAACAGATCACGCGCTCCCTGCGTCACAGCCAGTCTAATGGCAAAGCAGGAGTGGCTCTCATAAAAAGGCATGATAGAGAGCCCTGGCCAGCGTTACTGGACTGCAGAAATACCCGCAGAGCAGGCCTGGGCCCGCTCTGTGCAGCGCCTCGCGTCACGTGGCACACGCACTGCACTGCCTGCACACGCACTGCACAGCAGCTGCAGGAACGGCGACCAAACAAATCAAACCACGGTGACAGCAAACCACATCCTGCTGGGAGAGAGGCTCCAGAGAACCCCTGGGACAGCTGATGGCAGCCACTCAGCTCCACCCAGCATCTTGACACAGACAAGATAGGGGGCAGGGACACGGGCACACCAAGGTCATAAACGGTAGAAACACAAACCCACCAGTGCCCCTGCAACCGTTCGCTCCCAAGAACAGCTAAGGAAGAGTTGCCCGCAGGGATGCAGGATGGTGTGTGCCTGATTTCTGTGCTTTCTGGCATCCAGAGTTCAAGTTTAGCCAACTCCACATTCTGGGGTGAGGCCAGGAAGGGGGGAATCTGTCCCCCAGGGCCCAGGCAGGGGGTGGAGGGTGGGTGGCCTCTTGGGAACGTTCAGCCTCCTGGAGGTACAAGTCTCCTGGTTTGTGGCCAGGGCCGTTTCTCCGCTGGAGCTCAGCCACCGGGGAGGGTTCTGGCGGTGGAAAGCGAGGTGTCTGTCAGACAGTAGGGCTACAGTACAGGTGTCTGTCAGGCAGTGGGGCTACAGTACAGGTACAGGTATAGTACAGGTGTCTGTCAGGCAGTAGGGCTAGTACTTGGGCAGCGAACATGAAGGGGAGTCCGGTCACTGGGGAGCCTGCGTAGGGAGCAGTGAATTGGGGTGATGTGTTCCTAGGAACCTGTTAGCAGGGCAGGCTCCAGGCACCAGCCTACCAAGCATGTGCTTGGGGCGGCACCTGGAGGGGGGCGGCGCTCAGGCCCGAGAGCGGGGCCGTGACTGGGCTCTCCGCCCTCCCCGCGGCGCTCCGGCTGGCCGGGGAGAGCCGGGCTGTGGCCGGGCTCGGCGCCCTCCCCTGCCGCTCTCCCCGCCGGGGGGCGGGGGGCGGCGGGAGGCTTTTTTGCCTGAGGCGGCAAAAAAGCCAGAGCCAGCCCTGCCTGTTAGTGAACAGACGAGCCGCAGCATCCTGGACCAGCTGTAGCTTCCGCCGGGATCTGGATCTGGTCGAGCCTAGAAGCTGGATCAGCACAGCCAGATCTGGGTGTGATGGACAGGCTACGCCGTGTGGCCAGCCACAGATGGCTTTGGGTACTCCGTGTGACGGGTGCTGATTGGCTGTCCAGATTCGGGTAGTCTGGGGCAAAAATATGATTAATGGTCATTTTTTGCTGTTATTCTTCATAACTGAATGTTTCGTCGTCAGCAGGGACTGGTGAGCGGTGTTCTCGTTCAGAGAAACCCACCGGTTTTCCATCATCTCCCATTGTTTTCAGGGGGTTTGAGGCCCAGTGTTGCTGACTCTCACGATGCAAGTCTCACAATATTTGTTTTTGGTTTTTTTTCCAAGCCCCAGCTCCAGGAGTCAGATGATTGCAGGTGAGACTCTCTACTTGCATTTTGCTTAAAGTGAGTTCTGCCACCTGAAGGCTAGAAAATTAACTTGGAAACATCACCCCAGTGTAACCCTCTAGGAACTGAAATCAGAAGGCCAATGAAAAGAGCCCAATTTTTGTTATTTTTAAAATTCTCTTGATTTTTAAGCCAGACTTAGACCCCAAAAACTGTAACTTGTGCTTTTGGAGTTTGCAATACTGCTCCCTTAGCAAAGACAGCCGCTGCCTCTATCCCTTGCTCCACCTAGTGCTTCCTGACAGCATATGAATACCAGCATTGTTATTTATTTGTAGTACCATAGCATCTAGGTGCCCTAGTCACGGACCAGGGCTCCATTGTGCTAGGCGCAGTACAAACACAGAAAAAAAGGCGGTCCCTGCCCCTGGGACCACTTTCTTCCCTGAGGGCAGCTTGGTTTCACTGCTATTGGGAAGATTAGGGGACAGTGGCCATCTTTTGGAAAGGCAATGTGTGGCCTTAGTCCTCTCCCTTAGCAACACTATGAAGGAAAAGAAATGAAGCAAACTGTGTGTAACACTCAGTTTGTTCTAATCTGGGCCCACAGGCAGTGATATCCTGTCATTCTACGACTAGTGCACGGCAGGGCAGAGTTAAGGGTACTGGAGTGCATTTAGATCCTTCACATGGTTTCTTGAAGGTTACCCAGAACTGAATTCCCTGGGGTTGTAATGCTTGTTTGGGATAATTACAAACCCTCCCCCCCCCAATGTACCTAAGTCACAGGCATGGGCTCTCGACCTTACCTCCCAGCTAAGATAGTTTGTCTGGGAACATAGCTGTTGAGTGAGTGGGCTGGATGAAGGCTGGCCTGCACAAGCATGGATGTTTGCCGATTAGCAGAGTCAAATGCTGCAGAATGGCCCAGCAGGATGAAGGGGACGTGGATGACCTCCCATTGTCATGGCCACCCACCTACATGCCAAGTGCCATGCCCTGGCCCGAGGCCTGGCTGGGCTGGGAGTCTGGCAGCAGAGAAGTGGCCTTTGGTAGCTTTGCCGAGGAAAGGAGGGCAGGACCCTAGGCAGGCGGGCACAGCAAGGAGCGGCTTAACACAGAGCTAACTGTGCAGTTGCTTCGCACGGACGGGAGCTGCGGGACCAGGCTGGAGGGGGGCTGGGACCGGAGCTGAGGGCTGTCAGTGGGTGAGCAGCTACTGGGGATCAGGGAGCAGGAACACCTGCCACCTTCAAAGGTCTTCAGACCCTTCTGTGGCAGGATCCCCCTGGGGGTCTCTAGGGAAATCCCTTCTGATTGGCTGCGCTTCCCCATTTCCCCACTTCCTGAGGAAAAGCAGCCAATCAGAGATGCTCCATGTGCCAAGGGACCGCCTGTCCGGCCGAACTCCTGCTTTCCCAGTGGATGGGCAAGAGACGCCACTCAGAGCTGCAGCCGGCCTGAAGGAGGCTCCTTGGAGTGTGGGAGAAGAGCCTGCCTGTGCTGCCCCCACCATGAGGGGGAGAGATGGGACTTCTAGGAAGCCCACAGAAAAGCCCTTGCCGTCCAAGTGCAGATAGTCCCTAGTGCAAGCCCCAGCTATTGGGCCTGCTCTGTCCCTGGGGCGCAGGGTGGGGGTTCCCCAAGGCGGGAATTGCTGGGTGGACTCTGGCCTGTGGGATCTGGCCTTAACACCAGTGGGTCGATGCGCAAGAGCCAGGGGTCATCCCCAGGAATGCAGAACGCCTGCCACTTCCACAGTTTGCCTGCAGCCCAGGGCACGGCTAATTCCTGCTCCGCCCTGCGTGGCCCCTGCGTCCCAGGCTCATTAGGGATGTTTTCGACCCGTGCTGCGGATGTTCTGCGGGGAGGAGTGGGTTCGGGGAAGACATTAATGCAGTAACGAGGGAGGCGGCCCCAGACCTGCACTGAAAGCTTTTTAATCTGCGGGAGAAACGTCCACTCGATGCACTTCCCCAGCATCGGTAACGAGCTAAATGAGCCTCCACCTGCTCTCCAGTCGCTTCCAGGAAAAGCAGCCCCAGAGAGCGGGGACAGCGCCGGCTTTGTCAACACAGCCTGTTTTTCTGACAGCCAGTGGGAAGGGGAGGGGAGGCCCGTGGTGACCCCACGCAGCAACGCTTCCCCATGGTCTCTGCTCCCAGCTGTGTCCCCAGGGCTCCTCACAGGGCCCTGCTGTGCCAGCACTGCCCTCTGCCCTGCTGCCCCCTGCCTGCAGCAGCTCCAGGGAGCAGAGCGCTGGGCGGGAGCTACGCCCGCTCCAGGCACAGCTGGGAGGTCCCTGACTCATGCCAGCACTGCACCATGGAGCTGAGTGCCAGGGCTGGGTGGCACCATCACAACGCCCCCTGCCCCCGGTAGCTTCACAGCCCCGTCACCACCGGCCTCCCCTTGGGAGTTCTTCTCTCGGACACCGGCTCCAGGCTGTGCTGACTCTCTCGTGCCCTCGCTCCTGGGGCTTAGAGTTGCCACCTGTCTGGATTTTACCTGGGCAGTCTGGTTTTGGCTTCTATGTCTGGTGCCATTAGGGGTTGCCAGGTGCCCGGGTTTTGACCGGACTTTCCGGTCGAAACCCAGGCACCGGGCAGCCCTAAATAGCTCCTAAACCAAAAATCTGGTTACCGCAGGGCGGGGGAAGGCGCTGGGTCATTAGCCCATGTCAGCCCCTGCTCAGTTGGAGCTGCCTCCTACCTGCAGGCAGGCTCCTTGAGACGATCCAGTGAGTGATGATCCAGTGCATGATGGGGAGAGGAGCTAATGATGGGGCGGGGCCTTGGGGGCAAGAGGTGAGGCAGGAGATGGGGCCTCACGGGTCTAGTTACCAGCAATGAGAAAGGTGGCAACCCTACTGTTGCTGTGGACCTTAACCTTCCTCACCATCACCTTCTTAGCCTGCTCTCCCCTTGTTCATTGCCTCTCCCTTCTCGGCATCCCCTGGTCCATCTCCTGCAATGCCCCTCCCGCAACTCAGCTCCCTCTCCCGGCAGCATCCTTGCTTCTCTGCCCTGTCCTGTCCTCCACCCTTCTCTCCCCACTGGAGAGCGAGACCTTTAGCGCATGAATCCGACACAACACTGCACAAATGTGATCATGTGCCTGCCCAGCTTTGACCCTGTGTGATGGGGCATCCGTCCCACATTGGCATGCAAGGGGTTAATAGGCCCTAGAGAGGCTGTGCAGGAAGCAGCCAATAGGAGAAGGGCTGCAAGGAACAGCCAATCAGGGCTCAGCTGGCCCATACAAGAAGAGCCTCAGGGCAGAGCAGAGGCAGTTACTCCCTGGAGCTCAAGGAGGGAGGACTGGGTGCCTGGCAGGCAGAAAGAAGCTAGCACCCTGGACAGAGCAGTGCTGCTAGCAGGGACCGGGGGAGCCAGGGAAGAGCTCCTGGCTGGCTGCTGGGATTTGCAGGCTGAGGCCCTGAGGCAAGGGCGAAGAGGGTGCTGGGGCTACGGGGAAGTGGTGGGACAGTTGGACTGCAACACTCACCTCTGGAAGGGGGGAGCACAGATCCCAACACAGCCACAGGGTTGTGTTGTGAAGAGAACACCACAGTCCTTGGAGTGACGTGGGTCCAGAAGCAGAAGTGACAGTGGAAGAGGCACCATTGGGAGTGGGTGTACCGACCTGCAGAGCTAATCCCCAAGATCAGCAGGAGGTGCCAGTGTGATGAGTGGAGCTAGACGTGGTGGAGAGCACGGGTACATGGTCACCCCTGCTATAAGGGGAGGACTGTGCGGACGATTGCCCGTTACAGGAATTTGAGAGACCGAGGGACACTGAAGGTTGAGACAATGGAGCCTGGGTATGCAGAGGCCTTCTTTGCGGAGGGTTCTTGTGCATTCCCAGGCTGGACTCCAGAGCTGGTGCCCCTGCAGAAAGGGGGTGACAAGCAGCAAAGGCGGCTTCAGGCCTTGCTGCTTCAGGTACTCGAAACCCAACAGAGACAATGGGAGGCACAGGAGTACTTGCGGGCCTATATGGCACAGCTATCTGTGTATCTACTCAAACTCTTGCAGGAAGGGGTCCCTAGAAGCCGCAGAGAGCGAGAGGAGAAGCAAAGCCCCAGGCTAGGGTCATGTTATGCCTAGGGGCAACACAGACCGGGATGGGGGATAGAAGCCCCACCTAGAGAGCGGGAAGGAGCAAGAGCCCAAGAGAGTCCCACCTGTGAGGAGAACAGGGAGGGGACGGGCATGTGGGCAACCGGGGCACTTGCAGAGACAGTGCCCTTACATGAGTTGTAGGGCCAAGGCTAGCCCAGGGGAAGGGGCTGAGCAAGGGAAGGACAATGGGAGTCCCATGGCCAAAGAGAGGCAAAGAGTTTGCTTTCAGTGCCTCGGTTTCCCCGGTGTGTTGCATGGTGGTGGGAAAAGGCCGTTTACTCTTTTCAGAGACCTAGAGATACAGGTGTGACTGACACCTAGCGTCTGAGGCCTGGGCCCCATGTCCATGGACAGTCTGAGAAGACAATGCAACTCACCACCATGGATGGCCCATCCTTCTGCAGGAAGCCAGCCATGTTTGCCCAGGAACAAGAACAAAGGACTGAGGAGGAGCTAGGTAGGAGGGTGTTAAGTGTGGGCTGATGGAAGCTGGAGACTCTCCTGAATTGGGACAAAAGAGGGCTCTTGGCTGAACAAGATGGCCCATGCTGTAACTTTGTTCTCTTTGCTAACCAAGGACTTTCTACCCTGTGTTCCAGACATCTAATAAACCCTACTGCTTTTACAATGCCGGCTGAGAGTCACTGCAGATGCAGAAGGTGGGGATGCATGGCTCTCTTGGGGTGTACAAGTCTCTTTCAGGTCTCCAACTCAGGTGGACTTGCTGAAGGGAGCTCATGGTGTGAAGTAGGGATGCTGAAGGCTCCAAGGTTTGGTGCAAGGAGATGGTGAAGCCAAGTGGCTAGCCCTAGCCAAAGAGTGAGAGCCTAAGGGTGGTCTGGCACACCTCCAAGGGCTGTTCCAGAGCATTGGGCCTGTGGATCCCTGACAGAAGTAAACAACCTTTCGCCACCACCTCGTTACCACACAGGTTTAATACAAAATATTGCAGAAAATTCCCATTTTGTTCGAAAAAAATCTCTTCTCTTTCCTACCAGATCGCCAAGTTTGGTTTCTAAACGGCGTCTTCATTTTGTTGGCTTCAGGTGATAGTTTGCTAATGTTACTGCACAGGACACACATTAAAGCCTAATTTCTCCGTTAACTGCAATGGAAGTGGAACCAAAATCATAGAATATCAGGGTTGGAAGGGACCTCAGGAGGTCATCTAGTCCCACCCCCTGCTCAAAGCAGGACCAATCCCCAACTAAATCAAAGCACATGCATAGCAGAGGATGGTTCCAAATCCAAATATGCTTCATCGTATTTTCTTGGTTTTGCAGAATTTTTTCTCTGTATTGACTTTAGTCGTTTCAGCCTCTGCCGTTCGTTTCGGAACACGACCAGCTTTTGGCAACAAGTACCGATCCATTTGATCACCACGTGATTTGAAGCCATAGCAAACCGCCAGCGGAACAAGCACTGCACTGGTTGTGGAAGGACAGGACTGGAGATACTGAACCGGAAGGCGGGGAAGGAAGCTGTTGCTATAAAAAGGCTGGGAAGGAAGCTGTTGCTCTGGAAATGGTTGTGGGTTCCACCACAATTTTGTCAGCTGCAATTTTGTGAGCTCCCACTATCAGTCCTGGTGGCTGAGGGTGCCCCCCCCCCGAATGTTCCTCCACGCAGGGCCGGCCTTAGGGGAAATGGCACCCTGGGTGAACTGGTATTTTGGCGCCCCCCCGAATCACTCCTGGCCCTTCCAGTCTTTAATTTGTATTGAAAGAGATGCCAGAGGCTAGAGCTGAGCCCTGTCACAAATTAAACCCTGGCCGGGCGGCCTGATACTGGTGGGTGCTGGCCGGGCACCCAGCTATGAAGGCAGCGCCACCGCCAGCAGCAGTGCAGAAGTCAGGATGGCCTGGCACATAGTGTATTGCCACCTTTCTGCGCTGCTGCTGCGGCTTGTGATGCCTGATGCTAGGCATGTGGCTCAGGGCTTCGCGCTGTCACGTGGAGGCTGCATCTTGCCAGAGCCCACGGCCTCCTGGCTCACCCAGGGCGCCACTTCAGATTTTGGGGCGGGGGAGTGCAGGGGAGAGAGGAAAGTTTAACCATGATTCCAGGGACTACTTAGGCACATGAAAACTCAGGTTTTTGCATATAACAACTTAGGAATTAGCTGACAGGAGCACTGTATCTAATTGTTATATAAAGAAAGAAAAAATATATACAAACACCAATTAAAGCCATGTTTAAAGTTTATATGTAAATTTAGAACAATCAGGAAATACAGCAAGATAGTCCCCATCCCAAGCCTTGAGGGATCAGTTCTAGATCTCAGAACACAGATCTCAGAAACACACGTTTGATACATTGTACACTATCTTTATTAGAGATACAGTAAAATATCAGATCTGCTTAAAATCTGTGTTACTGCCATTATCTACTTTAGTCAATTTTTTTTCACTAAACATAATTTTAACATATGTGACTAAGGTTTTTTCTCTTTTAAGAAAGGGAATTTATTTTTCTAATTATTTTGGCATTTATGTTTGCCAGTCACAATCATGTATGTGACTCACTAACATTTGACTCCAATGTTGCTATCAGCATTTATTTTCATGCAAATCTTAAGATATTTTACAGCTATAACTAAAAATACAATTTGAAAATAAGCGACTTTCATCTGCCCAGTGTCTAAAGTTGTGTTTGGCTAACGGTTTTTAAACTGGCACTGCTAAGGTTAGTACATGCTAACGTTACATTCTAGAAGGACACTATTATTTGATTGTACCACTTTAAATAATGAATGACAAAGTACAATAGGTAATAATGATAATACTCCCGCCAGGACAGGTTAGGCATTTCAGAACTCACTACTCAAAGAATTAAATGTAAGCATGAGAGAGAACTAACATTAGGAAATGCACAGACACAGCCTTGTCGCTAAAAGCTGCGTGGTGTAGACAAGCCCTAAGAAGAGTCAAGAGAACGTTCTGCAAAGAGCAGGCAGCCAGCAGGACGGTGCGTTATCTTCTTGGAACAAAGCTACAAGACACGTTCTAAGACCAGATGGGCTTCTGAAGTCAGTGGGCAAGGATCCCTTGGTGATGGTTCGTATGGGCACTAACGACCCCGCGTCACAGAACATCACCCAGATAATAGAGGACGTCAGGGAAGCGGGAAAGGTGTGGCAGGAGAAGAATGTCGAGCTCTGAGATGCAGCCTGTCCTGCGAGCAAAGACAGACGATTCTGGAAAGGAATCGCTGGCTAGGTACATGGTGTAGGGTTGAAGGTGCTGGTTTTGTGTAATGTTGGTCCAAGTTCTGTGGGGAGAAGGGCTTGTATAGTTTGGATGGCCTCCATCTGAGGAGAAGAGGGGCCAAAGCTAGACTAGTCACGAGGGTGTTAAAGGAATATCTAAAGGGGAGGGTGTGATGGGGTGTACTCCCCACGCTGGCCCTGCAAGAGCTGAACTGGGCCAAGTGAGCTCAATCAGCCCCTTTGGCTGCATTATGGGAGAATTAAGCCTGGGAGGAAAGCCCTAATTAGGGGATGCTCACCTATGAGGGAACAGGTGGGCTTGGAGAAAGACAGGAAATTGGAAGCAGAGGGGACTGGGGGGGGTATAGAGATAAGTAGCCCATGGTTATTCCCTGGGAGGAGGGAGTTGAAAGGCTGGCAGACCCCAAGGAGAGGAGAGGGCCAGGAGGTAAGGAAGAGTCAGCAAATGCAGAGGGTCCCTGAGCCAGAACCCAGAGGAGACGACAGGCCCAGGTTTCCCTGCCAGCCACTGCGCGAGTGGCACCACAGGGCACTGAAAGGGAGCCCGCTGGGGAGCAGGGACTTTGATACACGCCCCTGGAAGGGAAACCACACAGTGACCTGCCCGGAGGGTCCTGGACGAGAGAGGGGCCGCAGGCTGAGGGAATGGCGGAGTGTAACCGCTGGAAGGGGCGACGGCCTGGGAGAGCTAATCCCAAGAACGGCCAGGAGGAGGCATCATCCTACGGCGAGCAGCACCCCGCCACACAGGGTAAAACGGGGAAAGATACGAACACTCATTTAACAAAATCAGGATGTTGTTGAGAATAAAATTAATTATGGAACCAAAGGCCACGGAGAGGAAATTCTTTAATCGCCTACACACCACTGCTAGGTAGGAGCCTGGGTAACAAACCAGAGGAATTGGAATTGCTCATTTATTAGCATAACTTTGATCTAGTTGGTACTGCTGAAACCTGGGGTGGGGTGGGGTGATTCACTTGATTGGAATGTGACAATCAGTGGAAGGATCAAGTGGGCAAAGGGGAAGGGCAGTGGCACTCTGTCAAAAATGGCATTACCTGTTTCTAAGTCACTGACAACTCAGAAGAAAATGATCTTGAATCTGTATGGATCAAAGTCCTAACAGATAAAGCACAAGATGGGGTGTTAGTTGGTGTCTGCTTATAACATGGTGGGACTCACCTTTGCAGCGCCTCCTGCTGGCCGTCCTGGGAATTAGCTCTTGTTTCGCCAGAGAGCCCTCATTTAGTGGTGTCTCGCCATGGTCACTCTCACCTCCACCTCTAGGACCCACATCGCTCCGCAGACTGCAGCATCCTCTTCTGGACACCATCCTCTCCCTATGCCCCACTCAGTTCTCTCCCCCCTTCCGGGGGACCCGACAGTCCTCAGTCCAGCCACTCAGTCCATCCGGCAAACTGCAGTCTCTGGGTTAGCCACTTGCCTGGCTGGCAAACTGCAGTCCATGCACTGGCCACTCCCCTTGGTGGCAAGTGGGGAGGGGGTGAAGTAAAGGGGGGGGGGAGGCCTGGGCCCACCTGCTACTCCAGACCCTGGCCCAGAGACCCTATAGCCAGTAGCCACGTATTGCCCCTCCTCCTACTCCACTGTCTGTTTCCCTGAGCCACTTCCCTGCAGCCCCAGCACCTTCTCCGCCCTTGTATCAGGGCGTCAGTCTGGCAGCCGTCAGTCTGGAGCTCCCTCTTGCTCCCCTGACCCTGACCCTGACCTTGCCCAGTACGTCCGTCCGTCCGTCCGTCCGTCCGTCTCTTCTCCCCCTCCCCACAGGGCAGCCAGTCCTCCTCCTTTGCCCTCCAGGGAGAGACTGCCTCTGTTCTGCTCAGCAGCCCTTCTTATATGGGCCAGCCTAACCCTGATTGGCTACTCCACTAAGCCTTCTCCCTATTGGCTGGCTCAATAAGCCCTCTTCTAATTGGCTGGGTTCTGCGCAGCCTCCCCAAAGCTGCTTTAACCCTTCTTCTGCCTGTGTAGGGTATCTGCCCCACCACACTGCTACCGACCCCCAAATCACACTAGAGAACAGGGTGACCGGCTCCTTGCACACCTTCCTCTAATGTGCAGGAACAAAACCTGTGTGATCATGGGAGACTTCAATTGGAGTAACACACACTGGAGGTCTCATGCTGCCAATACTAAAACATCCGTGCAGTTTCTCAGTATTATAAATGACAATTTCCTAACTCAGAAAGAGTTGCATCCTGTCAGGGGGTTTGTGTCCGAGCCCGTGGCCACATTGCCCAGCAGCGAGAGTCTGTGGGGCTGGCGGTAGGGGAACCTGGGCCCTCCCTGATCCATCGGTTCCCACACAGAGCCGCATGCCTGGCAGGTTGGGTATGCAGCCTGGGGCAGCCTGCTCCCAGAGTCACTTCCTACTGTGGCCTCTGCCCCTCCAAAGGACTCACCAAGTGAGGCGTTCTCCCTGACCGTGATCCGGAGGCTCTTCTCCAT
Source organism: Terrapene triunguis (assembly GCF_002925995.2). NCBI lineage: Eukaryota > Metazoa > Chordata > Testudines > Emydidae > Terrapene > Terrapene triunguis. Next base: position 299,538 of record NW_020664517.1, on the reverse strand, counting down.
CAGTTGCACGCTGCTGCTCCCTGTCTCCACAGGGCCCTTCGGTGGCTGGGCAGCAGGTTCTGGTCCCGGTGGTGTGGAGCTCCTGCAGCCTCTCTACAGGAGCTAACAGTGTAGGACTGCTCTCTTGCTCTGTCCACCCTGGGTGGCTCCCTTTTGAGCTCTGCCTCCATTGTGAGCACGCCCAGGAGGTGCAGCCGGAGCCGGGCAGGGTGTTCAGAGCCCAAAGCTGCTTGCCCTTGGTTCCCCAGTACGGGGCTTACACACCCCATCACACATCCAATAGGGAGGAATTCTATGTTAGGCCTCATCTTGACAGAGGAACTGACCACGGAACTGAAGATTAGTAGTAGCAGAGGGCACGTCTACACTTGCAAAGTTACAGCGCCGGCAGTTACAGTGCCACTCAGAGAGTGCCGAAGGAAAACCGCTGTTGTGTGTTCACACTGACAGCTGCCTGTGCAATAGCATGTTCACACTTGCGGCACTTGCAGTGGTATTCGGAGCGGTGCACTCTGGGCAGCTATCCCACAAAGCACCTCTTTCTCTTTTGCCGCTAAGACTTGTGGGAAGGCGGAAGGGGTCGCGGGACATCCTGGGTCCTGGCCCAATGCCCTGTGATGCATTGCTTCACATCCCAGCAATCCCTGTGCTTCTGTCTGCATTTGGCACCATCTTTCAATGGTTTGTGTACTTCACGCCCTGCCCTGCCTCTTTCGGGCTGCAGGAATGGATCCCAAGCTGTTCACCAGTATGCTGCTCGCACTGATCAATACATCATGAGTGGCAGTGGAGTTATTCCTTAAACTACAAAGGCAAGAGGAGTGCGACATTGATCTCGCCACGCGTAGTAGCTATGACACAAGATTGCTTGTGGCATTCATGGAGGTGTTGACCACAGTGGAACACTGCTTTTAGGCTCGGGAAACAAGCACTGAGTGGTGGGATCACATCGTCATGTACGTCTGGGATGACGAGCAGTGGCTGCAGAACGTTTGGATGAGGAAAGCCACATTCATGGGACTGTGTGATGAGCTCACCCCAGCCCTGCGGCGCAAGGACACGAGAATGAGAGCTGCCTTGTTGCTGGAGAAGCATGTGACGATTGCACTGTGGAAGCTGGCTACTCCAGACTGCTACCGATTGGTTGCTAACCAGTTCAGAATGGGAAAGTCGACCGTTGGACTCGTGTTGACGGAAGTGTGCAGGGCCATTAATCGCATCCTGCTCCGAAAGACCGTGACTCTGGGCAATGTGCGTGATGTTGTGGATGACTTGGCACAAACGGGCTTCCCTAACTGCGGAGGGGCGATAGATGGCACGCACATTCCAATTCTGCCACCAGACCACCTAGCCTCCGAATACATTAATCGGAAGGGGTGTTTCTCTCTGGTTCTCCAGGCGCTTGTGGATCACCGTGGGCGTTTCACACACATTAACGCAGGCTGGTCCAGAAAGGTGCATGACGCATGCATCTTTCGGAACACTGGCCTGTTCAGGAAGCTGCAAGCAGGGACTTTCTTCCCAGACCAGAAGATCACCGTAGGGGAAGTCGAAATGCCCATTGTGATCCTGGGAGACCCTGCCTACCCCTTAATGCCGTGGCTCATGAAGCCCTACACGGGGCAACTTGACAGCAGCAAGGAGCGGTTCAGCAACAGGCAGAGCAAGTGCAGAATGACTGTGGAGTGTGCATTCGGCTGTTTAAAGGCCCGCTGGCGCTGCCTCTATGGGAAGCTGGACCTGGCCGATGACAATATTCCTATGCTTATAGCCGCGTGCTGTACGCTTCATAATATTTGTGAAGGGAAGGGTGAAAGCTTCACTCAGGGCTGGAATGCAGAGGCTCAGCACCTGGAAGCTGAGTTTGAACAGCCAGAGACCAGGGCTAATAGAGGGGCGCAGCGCGGGGTCATAAGGATCAGGGATGCCTCGAGGCAGCAATTTGAAGCTGAAAGTCACTAATATTTGTTGCTATGCTCGGGATTGCAGCGCTTGTAATGCTAGGAGGTGATTGGTGCACATGATGCAAGAAGGGGCCTTAACATAATTGTATGTTGCTTTGCAGTGCTCTTTTTGCTTTCACTTAATAGAATAAAGATTACTTTCACACAAACACAATTTTTTTATTGAAAGACAACAACCAGAGGAGAGAGTCAAATGAAGAAAATCATCAGCAGGGAGGGGGATGGCGGATGGGAAGGTCTCAAGAGGAGGAGGGGTCCTGGGACGGCTACAGATTTGTGTATGTCCAGGGATCATACCCAACCTTCTCCTTTGGAGTACAATGCAGCGGGTGCTTTAATTCAGCAGGGCCAAACTGCAGAGGGACGGGTGTTGAGTGCAGTGAGTAGTGGGAGTCCACAGTGCTGGACTGTGACGGGGTAGGAGTGGAATGCTGCTGGTAGAGACTGGAGCCAGGAGGTTGATAAGAGTGTGTTGGCAGTGTCTGGGGGGTGCATGGGAAAGAGTTTTGTAACAGCGGCTGCAGGGGAGGGCGGGCGTGGAGCTGCTCAGTTTGAAGAGCTAGTATCACCTGGAGCGTGTCCACTTGGCACTCCATAACTGTTAAGTGCCGCTCCGTGGCTTCTGTCTGGTGTGCGGCGTTCTCCTTTCGGTCCCTCTTCTCGCTGTCCCGCCACTCTTTCAATTCCTGTTTCTCGGTGGTGGAGTGCATCATAACCTCACGCAGAAAGTCCTCCTTAGTTCTTCTTGGACGCTTCCTAATTCTTCACAACCGTTCAGCTGCTGATAACAAAGAGGGAGGCTGGGCTCCCAAGGTCATCTCTGTGACATTTCAATGCAACATTTTACAGAAGCAATATTGTTTGCAACACAGACAACACTGATTCAGTGATTTAAAACACAGCCAGCACTCACACACCTGTCACTAACTGGCTGACCCCAGGCAAGCACACATGAGCCACAAGACCCCCAAAATGGTGAGTAGCCGCAGGGGCAGGGGAAATACTGTGTACAGACCCTGCTGTACACTGAGCACGTGGCTCTTGGGCACTTGGGGAGAGCCAGCACTGTAGGGTGGGCATGATAATCATTCCGGTCCCCACACTTTCCACAGGCTGTGTTCATTATGGAAGATCTCTAGCTGCTGAGGGTGAGCAGGGAATCAAGGGAGGGTCTTCTCCAAGCCGGCAGCTTCTGCCCTGGCTCCTATGCAGCTCGCCTGTGTGCAGCAATGGTGTCTCCCTTCCCCCCACCCTTCACGGCAAAGTGGCGTGGGGAAGTTACCATTAATGGGGTAAGAAACAAAGCAGCTCTGCCAAAGAACCTGCGGGAGCGGATTGCCCAGTTTCTCCATGAGAGTTTCCTGGCGATCTCTGAGGGAGACGACCGGGAAGTGAGGGAGTCAATCAACAGCCTGTTCCGTCACTCAGACTAGGCATGAGGTGGGAGACAAGCCTGCTTTCTGCAACCCTCCTGCCCCCAACAACTCGCTTCAGCAATTCCGAGAATCAGACCCACTTACCAGGGGCCTCCTCTTCTGTTTGCGCTTCGCCATGATCCGACAGCTGTGACTGACTGGCTCCTCCGGGGTAGAGAAGAGCTCCTGGCTGCATGTATCTCTGACCTCCGAGCCGTCCTCTGCCTCTGGGTCCCCTCCCCCTCTTCGTCCAAGATTGCCTCCTCCTGGCTCGGTCCACTCTCAACTGGCACGCGAGCCACCGAAGTATCCACAGTGGCCTTCGCAGTGCAGATGGGGTCGCCACCGAGTATCGCGTCCAGCTCTTTGTAGAACCGGCCGCTCGTGGGCGCAGCACCGGAGCGGCGGTTTGCCTCCCGCGCCTTGTGGTAGGCGCTCCGCAGCTCCTTCACTTTGGCCCTGCACTGCAATATGTCCCGGTCACGGTCCCTGTCATGCATTGTGAAATCTGTCCATAGGTATCATAATTCCTACGGCTGGAGCACAGCTGGGACTGGACAGCCTCCTCTCCCCAAATGCCGATGAGGTCCAACAGCTCGGCATTGCTCCAAGCGGGGGATCACCTGGTGCGTGGAACAGGCCTGACCACCTGGAAAGATGCGCTGAGACCACTGCACGCGTCACCGAGCAAACAGGAAGGGGACTTTCAAATTTGCAAAGGAATGTATGAGGTGGGGCTGATGGTTGGTCACCTGAGGGCAGGACAATAGAGTTCAAACCGATGGCCAGAGAGGCAAGAACAGGCATTGTGGGACACCTCCCGGAGGCCAATCGCAGTGCTATAATCACCACGGTGTCTACACTGGCACCGCAGCGCTGTAGCCCCAGCACAGAAAGCTGTACACCTCGCGTTGGGGTGGGTTTTTTAGAGCGCTGCATCTGTGCAGTTTCTGCGCACTAAGTGGCTTGGCAGCGTGTACACCTCGGGAGTTATAGCGCTCAGAGCTGCTTTACTGCGCAGAAACTTGCTAGTGTAGACGGGGCCTTAGATACAAGAGATTCATAGATTCTAGGGCCAGAAGGCACCACTGTGATCATCTAGTCTGATTTCCCGAATAACACAGGACATAGAACTTCCCCAGCAGAATTCCTAGAGCAGAGCTTTTCAAAGAACATCCGTCGTGATTGGCACCAGGGCCAAATACAGAAGTAAAATAACCTCTCTGCTCCTACTCAGAATTCCCCTGTTGATGCATCCCTGTAATATCCTGAGTCTTGACCCCAGCCCTGGACATCTCCCGATAGCTGCCACATCCTGGCTTGCACCCAGTCTCTGCTGAAACCTGGTGGGCTGAGAAGCTACAAGGACAATAGTCCCAGCCAAGGCATTTCCCACGGGAGCTCTGATTGGAGGATCGCCTGGCTCCATCAATTGGTCTAACCACGCTATGCGAGCCAGGAGGCCGAGGAAGTTCATTTGAGCAACAAAGTGGTTTCCTGTTGTGGCTACATTGGCCCCTGCTTGTGCCTGCTCCCCTGCCCCCAGCCCTGTTCCTGATTCCTGCTCTGCTCCTGGCTCCCGCCTTCGCTCCTGTTCCCTGTGTGCTCCTGCTCCATGCTCGATCCTTGCCTCTCCTCCTGCCCTTACACCTCGCCTGCAATCTCAGTTACCAGTCCTGTCTCCTTCCCTGGCCTCCAGCTTCTGACTCTGGCTCTGGTAACTGGCGGCTGACTCTGGTGCTGACCCTTGGCTTTGTTCCTCAACCTGGCTGCCTGACTCCCGCTCTGACTCCTAGGCCAGACTGCCTACATCCCAGTCCATAACAATCCCAGGGTCACATTAGCTCTTTTGGCTGCAGTGTCACACTGGGCGCTCATGTTCAGCTGATCATCCACCACGACCCCCAAATCCTTGTCAGAGTCACTGCTTCTCAAGGTAGAGTCTCCCATCCTGTAAGTATGGAGGACATTCATTGTTCCCAGATGTACACGTTTACATTTAACTGTACTAAAAGGCATTTATACTGTCTGCTTGCACCCACTTTAACAAGTGATCTAGATCGTGCTGAATCAGTGACCCGTCCTCTGCATTATTTACCATTTCCCCAATTTGTGTGTCATCTGCAAACTTTATCAGTGATTTTGTTTTCTGCCAGGTCATTGTAAAGATGTTAAATAGTGTAGGGCCATGAACAGATTGCTGCAGGAGCCCCCTAGAAAGAGACCTGCTCAATCACAATTCCCCAGTTTTTAATCTGGCTACTCTGTGCCATGTTAATTGTATATTATTCTAGTTTTTTAATCAAAATGGCATGCACTACCAAGTCAAATGCCTTACCAAAGTCTAAGTATATTACATCAACACTGTTATCTTTACAACCTAACTTCTAATCCCATCAAAAAGATATCAAGCTTGTCTGACAGGACCTATTTTCCATAAATCCGTGTCAACTTGCTCTAACTACATTACCCTCCTTTAGTTCTTTATTAATCAAGTCCCATATCAGCCACTCCATTATCTTCCTTGGGATTGATATAGGCCAGTCAGCCTGACAATTACCGTGGTTATCCTGTTTACCCTTTTTAAAAATAGGCACAATATTAACTTTCTTCCAGTCTTCTGGAGCTTCCCCAGTGCTCCAAGACTTACTGACAATCAACATTAATGTTCACCAAACTCATAAACCAGCTCTTTTAAAACTCTTGGTTACAAATTATCTGGATCTGCTGACTTAAAAATGTCTAACGTCAGTAGCTTCTGTTTAACATCTTCCAGAGATACTAGTGAAATGGACAAATGTTATCATCCTGTTTGGTGAACCACATCATCTGTTTTTTCCCCCAAATATAGAACAGAAATATTTATTTTATTTGGGGGAGGGAGAGCTCAGTGGTTTGAGCATTGGCCTGCTAAACCCAGGGTTGTGAGTTCAGTCCTTGAGAGGGCCACTTAGGGATCTGGGGCAAAATCAGTACTTGGTTCTGCTAGTGAAGGCAGGGGGCTGGCCTCAATGACCTTTCAAGGTCCCTTGCAGTTCTAGGAGATAGGATATCTCCATTAATTTATTTATATTGAACACTTCTGCCTTTTTCTGCATTATTATTGATAATTCTACCACTTCCATATAGTAATGGACCAATACCATTGTCAGGATTCTTTTTGTTCCTAATCTATTTTAAAAAACCCTCCTTATTGTCCTTAACTCTGCTGGCCATAGATTTCTCCTTGTGTCCAGTTGCATCCCTTATCAATTTTCTACAATTCCTAACTTCTGATTTATATTCATTGCTGTCAAATTTCCCTTTCTTCCATTTCTTATGTTTTATTTTTTAGAGCTGCCTTCAGTTCCCCTCTCAACCGGATTGTTTTTTTAACCAGCCCAGCCTTCTTCCTCATTTGTGGGATTGTGGCTTTTTGGGGCATCTAGTCAAATGTTCTTAAACCACTCCCAGTTATCATTCACAGTTTTCTGGTTAAATTCTTCATCACATTGATGTGCAAACTGAATTAAAGTTCCAACCAGCAGTAAAAAGACACTTGGCGCTTTTACAAGGCCCAGTTTCCCAAAGCTGAAAACAATTATGAGCCAAATCAGCTGGGAGGAAGAATCTAACCAGAAAACTCTGAATGATAATGGCGAATGGTTTGACTAGATGTCCAGAAAGCCACAATCCCTCCATCAAGAAAGAAGGCCACACTGGTTTGCAAAGCGTGTGTTACCATTCGAGTGCCTCCTTGTAGCTGGGCATAGCATAGCGGCTCTCTCCACCTGGTGCACCCGAGGGTCACTCTGGTCTTCCAGCGGTTTGCCTCTTCCTGTGACTTGGCCCTCTGGCTAGGTCACAATTTAAGTCCACTGCTTCCATGGTAACAAAGTCCAATAATCACAAATCAATAGTCCAATGTCCTTATAATAAGCTTTCAGCTCCCCCGCTCCAGGACCTGCTGTCTTCACAACCTTCTCTCAGGGCTCTCTGTCGTCCTTGCCCCCTTCTCTGGACTCATGCCACCTTGCCAGTGGCGGGTAGGGGAACCCAGGCCCTCCCACTACACCGGGTTCCAGCCCAGTGACCATAGAACCAGCCTCCAAGGCCTGCTCCTTGCTGCCGCTTCCCTGGGCATCTTCCTGCTGTGGCCTTCTCACACCTGTCCATAGCATCTCCAATCTTACCCTTGGTGTGGGGCTCTCCCATGGAAACTGCCCACTCTCCTGAACTCCTTTTTCCCTTAGATTTTCTTCCCATGGGACCTTACCTACCAAGTCTCCGAGTTTGTTAAAGAATGGGGGACTGTATCCTGGAAAGCAGTGACTCTGAAAAAGGTTTAGGGGTCCTAGTGGTCAAGAAACTCAGCACGAGCTCCTTGTATGAGTCTGTGGCAAAAAGGTCTCATGTGGACATAAGACCAGCCATACTGGGTCAGACCAAAGGTCCATCTAGCCCAGTATCCTGTCTTCTGATAGTGGCCAATGCCAGGTGTCCCGGAGGGAATGAACAGAACAGGTAATCATCAAGTGATCCATCCCCTGTTGCCCATTCCCAGCTTCTGGCAAACAGAGGCTAGGGACACCATCCCTGCCCATCCTGGCTAATAGCCATTGATGGACCTATGATGGTTGGATCCACCTATTGATGGATCCTTGGATGTATAGACAGGGGAGCAGTCAGTAGGACTAGAGGGAGGTCATTTGACCTCTGTATACGGCATTGGTAAGACCCAGGCTGGAATACAGTGTACCGTTTGGGGGTTTATGTTTTACAAAGGATGTTGAAAATGGGAGACAGTGCCGAAAACAAACACAAAAATCATTCGCGGGCTGGAGAAAATGCCTCAGAGTAAGAGGCTTAAAATGTACAGCAAAGAATTGATTTTTTTCAGGGGCTAAACTGAAAAATTGGGGAGGGGGGAATGGTTTTGATTGAACCAAAACTGGAATTTTTCTGGATTCTCACCAAAACCAGACCCTCTCCCCCCAATTTAATTTTGGAAACATCACCACACGGTGTTTAGAAAATGAAATTTGCTCAACAGCACCAGCATGTGCGTTGGATTCTCTGAAAGTTCAAACCAAGGTATTTCAGGCGAAATATTTCAGGCTTGATAAATCGGCATTTTCCAACTCAACTTTCCAACCATCTCTATTAAAGTGCTCAGTCTGTTTAGTTTATTACATAGACGATTGAGAGGTGACTGGCTAAAGTGTATAAACACCTTCCCAGGGAGAAAACAGTGGGTACTAAAGGGTTCTTTAATCTAGCAGAGAAAGGCATAAGAAGAACCTAAGGCTGGAAGAGAAGGCCAGACAAAGTCAAGTTAAAAATAAGACAAAGATTTTTAACAGTGAGGGGTGATTAACCCTTGAAAGAAACCAAACCACCAAGGGAAGTGGTGGATTCTCCATCTTTTGTCTTCAGATCAAGAAGGGATGCCTTCCGGAAGACACTTTAATTAAACACAAGTTATTAGGCTCAATACCTGGGTGAGCTGGGTGAAATTCTCCAGCCTCTGCTGACAGCAGGTCAGAGTAGATGATCTAACGGTCCGTGCTGGTCTTAAATTCTCTGAATCGAGGAAGGGTGTGATGTGCGGTGCTGGGGTGCCGGGTCGGCGTACAGCGACGACGCGCTGCTGATCCCTGTAGTACTTCTGCAGTGTTGGGGGAGGGGCACTGCAGGAGATGGGCCAGGGCAATGCGGAGAAGGGAGAGGCGATGAACGGGGGAGAGCGGCTAAGAGGGCGATGCTGAACAATGTTAAGGTCCCCAGCTCCAGGAGCGAGGGCACGAGAGAGTCAGCGCAGCCTGGAGCTGGTGTCCGAGAGAAGAACTCCCAAGGGGAGGCCGGTGGTGACGGGGCTGTGAAGCTACCGGGGGGCAGGGGGCGTATGTGATGGTGCCACCCAGCCCTGGCACTCAGCTCCATGGTGCAGTGCTGGCATGAGTCAGGGGACCTCCCAGCTGTGCCTGGAGCGGGCGTAGCTCCCGCCCAGCGCTCTGCTCCCTGGAGCTGCTGCAGGCAGGGGGCAGCAGGGCAGAGGGCAGCAGGGCCCTGTGAGGAGCTGGGAGCAGAGACCATGGGGAAGCGTTGCTGCGTGGGGTCACCACGGGCCTCCCCTCCCCTTCCCACTGGCTGTCAGAAAAACAGGCTGTGTTGACAAAGCCGGTGCTGTCCCCGTTCTCTGGCGCTGCTTTTCCTGGAAGCGACTGGAGAGCAGGTGGAGGCTCATTTAGCTCGTTACCGATGCTGGGGAAGTGCATCGAGTGGACGTTTCTCCCGCAGATTAAAAAGCTTTCAGTGCAGGTCTGGGGCCGCCTCCCTCGTTACTGCATTAATGTCTTCCCCGAACCCACTCCTCCCCGCAGAACATCCGCAGCACGGGCCGAAAACATCCCTAATGAGCCTGGGACGCAGGGGCCACGCAGGGCGGAGCAGGAATTAGCCGTGCCCTGGGCTGCAGGCAAACTGTGGAAGTGGCAGGCGTTCTGCATTCCTGGGGATGACCCCTGGCTCTTGCGCATCGACCCACTGGTGTTAAGGCCAGATCCCACAGGCCAGAGTCCACCCAGCAATTCCCGCCTTGGGGAACCCCCACCCTGCGCCCCAGGGACAGAGCAGGCCCAATAGCTGGGGCTTGCACTAGGGACTATCTGCACTTGGACGGCAAGGGCTTTTCTGTGGGCATGTGGGGTTCCTGGCAGCCCCTCGTCCCTCCTGGGGGCAGAGCCCTTAGTCCTCCTACCTACCTCCTCAATCCTATTTCCTCACAGAAACAACTGCCCTGGCACATCACCGGGTTGTTACGTCAGAGCAGAGTGGCCCCTGTCATGATTCGCGGAATCTCTGTCCTCAATCACAAGGCGTTTAGTCAGGAAACCAGCCATGGCCACAAACAGGCTTTTGCCCCGCTTGGGAATTAGGAGGGTTAGGATTGCCACTTTTCGAATTGCTGGTAAGTGGACCCCCGAGGCCCCGCCCCCTGTCCCGCCTCTTCCCCCAAAGCCTCACCCCTGTTGCTTGCTTCTCTCTCCCCCTCTCCCTGTCACTCGCTGGATCATCCCGAGGAGCCTGCCTGGATGTTGGAGGCGGCCCTGGCTGAGCAGGAGCTGGTGCATGTTAATGACCCGGCACCTCCCCCTGCTCCGCGGTAACTGGGCTTTTGGGTCGGGTGCTATTTAGGGTTGCTTAGTCCCCAAAACCAGACACCGCCCGCTTAGGAAGTCAATGCAGCAAACCAAGTCGTGCAAGCCGCGATTTCCCACCCTACGGAAGGAATTCAGCTGCCTAATTTTTATCAATAGATTCATAGATTTTTAAGGCTCAAATAGCCCCTTTAGACCATCTAGAGTAGCCTGACCTCCTGCATAATGCAGGCCAGACCATTTCATCCAGGGATTCCTGCTGTGAGCCCATAGCTTTTAATATATTAAGAGCAGATCGTTTAGAAAGGAATATTTCATCTCAATTTTAAAAGACTTCACATGATGCCGAATCCTCTGCATCCCAGGTCACTGGGTCTAAAGGTTAATTGCTCTTATTGTTAAACATTTGCACCTTCTTTCCAGTTTGAATTTGTTCAGCATAAGCTTCCAGCCACTGGCTCTCCTTCTGCCTTAGCTAGATTTGAGAGCCATCCGCTCTCAGAAATCTTCTCTCCATGTAGGTACTAACAGATTGTGGTCAAGTCATTTATTAAACTTCTATTACGTAAGCTGAACGGATAAAACTTCTTGCATCCCTCCCCGTAAGGCAGGTTTCCCAGACCTCAGATCATTCTTGTAGAGCTTCTCTGAGCCCTTTCTGATTTTTAACATCTTTTTTGAAGTGTGGACACCCGAAGTGTATACACTTCAGTAACTGTCTCACCAACGCTGCATACAGAGGTAACACTAACCTCCCGCCTCCTCTTACGTGCAAAGATTGCATTTGCCCTCTTAGCCACAGTGTGGCCTCGGGAGCTCATGTTTAGGTGCTTCTGCACCACGTCCTTGTCAGAGTCACTGCGTTGCAGGATATAGCGCTCCCTCCTGTATATGTGACTGAACTACATTCTTTGCTCTCAGTTGTATGACTTTGCATTTGGCTATATTAAAATCCAGGGATTGTGAATAAGCCCAGTTTATCAAGTGCTCCACGTCGCTCTGTAGAACAGACCTATTCATTATCATTATTTGCCGCTCCGTCGGTTTTGACGTCATCTGCAAACGTTACTAGCAGTGATTTTATATTTGCTTCCAAATCGTTGATAAAGGTGTTGAATAGCTTTGTAGGGACCCTACTCAAACCCTCCCCTCCCTGGATGGTCATTCCTATTAAACAGTTACTTTCTAGCTATCAGTTACCCTATCTCTAATCCTTTTCATATGGGCTACATTGATTTTGTATAGGGCTAATTTTAAAAACAGTATTTTAATGGCATTTCTGCATTTTAATCCCCTACGTAGCTTTGAAAAGATCCACCTTACTGGCTCAGTAAAATACCAAGATCAAAGACATTACATCTTCCTACTTTGGGATTTGAACTCACTACAGATGCTAGGGAGATGGATGGACCTTAATGAGAGACACAAGGTAGGTGAGGAATATCTTTTATTGGACTAACTTCTGCTGTATAGCTTTCAAGCTACACGGACCAATTGTTAAGCAGAAGGGGTAACATGTGGAGGCAGTCACTTGAAATGAAGTGGGCAGTTGGGGGTTAGATTGTTATACTTAAAGGGCTTGAAATGGGCAATTAAGGGTAGCGGGCTATGGGGCGTGTTACAAATTGTTGTCATGAGCCATGTTAAGTCCATGGCTTTTGGTGTCTAGCAGAGTTATGAACTGATGTTCCCAGGCTCATCTTTTGAAGGTGTTGTGCAGGTTTCCCTTGAAGACAAGTACTGAAAGATCAGATATGGAGTGATCATTCTGTGAAAAGTGTCTGTGGACGGATGGTAGGGTGTTTTTGTCTTTTATCATTTTCCTGTGTGAGTTCATTCAATAGCGTAGTGACTGTCTGGTTTCACCCACGTAATTATTGTTGGGGCAATTGATGTACTGGATGAGGTACACCACATGTTGTGATAAGCATCTGTAGGACCCTGGATCTTGACAGGTGTGTTGTGGGGGATCATTGTAGCAGTGGAGGTATGTCTGCAGGTTTTGCATCTATTGGATTTAAGAGGGACACTGATTTTATGGCTCATGACAACTTGTAACACGCCCCACAACCTGCTACCCTTAATTGCCCACTTCAAACCCTTTATGCATAACAATCTAACCCCCAGTTGCCCACTTCATTTCAAGTGACCATCTGCCACATGTTACCCCTTCTGCTAAACAATTGGTCCCAACTTGTATTTAGCTCAGACACTCTGCTTCCTTCCCCAGCAGTGGTGGATTAACCACAGGGCTAATGGGGCCCATGCCCAGGGTCCCTGGCCAATTGGGGGCGCCCCTGGAAAAATGTGCACCCCCATACTCCGACCTGCTCTGCCCGCCCAGCACTCCTGCCAGGGAGCAGGGGAAGCCCCCGTGCCACGACCCCACTCCCCAGCAGGAGCACTGCGCAAG
>NW_020664517.1:272754-286597 GCF_002925995.2 Terrapene triunguis | reverse complement strand
AAGCCCCCGTGCCACGACCCCACTCCCCAGCAGGAGCACTGCGCAAGCGGGACAGGGCAAGCCCCTGTGCCCTGACCCCACTCCCTGGCAGGAGCATGGGGGGACTGCAGGCTGAAGGGGTGGGGAGGGGCCCCCACTTGCTCTGGCCCAGGGCCTCACAAACACCTAATCCGCCTCTGTTCCCCAGACCTAAAGAAGAGCTCTGTGTAACTCAAAAACTTGTATGTCTCATCAACTGAAGTTGGTCCAATATAAGATATTACCTCACCCACCTTGTCTCTCTCATATCCTGGGAGCAACATGGCTACAACAACAGTGCAAACCACATGCCTTAGTAACAGCCGTGGGAGCACCCTACCCTTTTCAAGGTTTATTATCCTATGTGACCCAGTTGCTTCTGTGCCATTCAAGTTTTCCTTTCAATCCTTCCATGTGCAATTTCTACAGTAGGCTCAGAGGCTGCACAGCCACAAATGCTCTCTGGCTGCTGGGATCCGGCCCCGCTGGGTGCAGGCACCGGGCTAGCAGACTGCCGCTGGGTGTAGCACTGGGAGAGCAGACTGCCGCTGGGTGTAGGCACTGGGCTAGCAGACTATCACCAGAGCCAGGCCAGTTTTTGTTCGTTGCTCAGTGGATATTTTCAGTATCCCCATGCAAAAGAAGCCTTGCGTATCTCCAATTCCTCTTTATAGTGCTCTGGTCACTCTGTGTCCAGCAGGATCGCAATGAAATGCTCTTCCTTCTCGCTGCAGCTGAACTCGGCCGTCCTTTCTCTCCATCCAGTTCAGCTTTTACTGCCTCTTCCAGATGCCAACACCCCTCCAGTGCAGGGACTGGAGCCCTCGTCCGTCTGCCCATCACCACTGAGATGGGGCTGTGTTAGCCAGCACATTCAGAATAGTTCTGCTGCTTAATAAAGCTAAGACACGGTCTTCCTGATGCAGGATTTCCTTTCTTGCCCGCCAGGCTCTTTCAGCGTCTCCCCGTGCTTGAGGGCAGTGCGGGAGCTGTGGTGTGACTGTATCTTACCAGGAAAGCCTCACAATCCTGCATGAGATGCGGGGCAGCATCTGTGACCAGCTCCACCCAGACCTCCCAAAGAATGAACACAGACTTCACCTTCCCGGTGACGTGCTGGCAAACGCGCGGTTCCCAAGTAGGTCAAGTAACAGTCAATGGCCATGGGTGATGGGTGACTTAGTCACACAGAGCAGCGCCTGCCCTCTTCCGGAGCCGGGCAGGTAAGGGCGCTTGTGGTGGGGCGCACAAGCCCTGCACCAGCCAGGGGAGAGTTAAGGAAGAGCTGTAGGCTCAGACAGTCCTGCCCTGCCATACCCACAAGGCGGATCAGGCCTGGAGGGAAACACTACAAGAGGCAAAGTCCAGCTCAGTTAGCAGCAGCCCTGGGAGGAGAACAGAGGAGAAGGAGGAGAACCTCCGTTCCTCAGCGCCCAGAGGAGAGCGCGGCTGAGAGCAGGGACAGCCCGTCAGAGCCCCCCAAGGGGCAGGTGGGTCTGAGTCTGAGGACTGCTTTGGAACCCTTGCCAGCCCCACTGGCGGGTGCTGGGCGGGACCCAGCCTGACAGAGGGCCCTTGAAGGAAGGGAGGGAGTCCCCCAGTGGACTCGCATCAGTTTGTTTGTTTTCAGGTGGCTCCTGCTGGACTCAGCTGAAGGGCTGAGCCCGGACCTGCTTTCTGTCTGAGACACTGAGGACCGAAGGCAGGGTGAGTACAGGACATTGTCGTATCACAAGGGGGCGCTGTGGGAGACCATGCCCCAACAGTGCCGCTATCCCAGGGTGCTCCAGTGGGCCGGCAGGACACGGACGGTCACTACTCTCCGAGTGGCTCTGCTTATTCCTGGCCAGCATCCAGTCAGCCTAGCTCATTCATTGCACTGGCTAATTCCCTGTATTGTACTCAAATGCTGTCCCTTGGTGCTGAAGGCTTTATTGTCCTGTCCCCCGCAGTGACAAACCCCCGAACTTGGTTAACCAGTCTCTTGGTCGGGCTCCAAGTTGCAGGGAGGAGACGAGTAGCAGGGTGGGGCTGAGCCGGGGCAGGATGCCAGGGAGTCAGGGTCCGGCACCAGGTTATAGACAGCGAGCAAGTTGTAGAGTCAGGGACAAACCAGAGTCAGAAGCCGGGGTCTAGGGTCCATGGCAAGACATGGTCTGGAGCAGAAGCAAGCAGCCATGTGCATCATTGTTCAGACAGTTCCCCAGGCTGGCTTCCTGGTTTGTATAGCAGTATGAGCCAATTGATGGGTTGCAGGGGGCTACCACTCAAGCACTGCTGGGTGGTACTTCCTGCAGTGCCTAGCTTCACAGGACCCTCCAGCAGAAACCCAGCCTAAGCTTCCAGTGGTGATGTGGAAGTGTCTATGGTGCACAAGCCCCATGGTCCCAGGTTCCAGTCCTGCAGGTTCTTACATTGTTCTGCCCGTCAGGGTGGTGCTGGTCCGGGTGAGTCTGGTGGAATTTCCCCAGCATGGCAGGGGCATGGGAAGCAGGTTTCCAAGTGTGCTTCTTGGGGCTGTAGCCTTCCCAGTCCACCAGACAGTACAGGCGTCCATTGGGAATTGAGGACAGTGTGCACTTTGTACTCCTTGTTACCCTGGATTTGAGGGGAGGGTGTGGTTCAGTCAGGGAAGGGGTTCTCAGCTCAGGACTTCAGAAGAGAAGCCTGAAAAATCTGGCTGTGTTTGGAGACGGGGGAAGCTGTGGTTTAAAGGTAACTGGGTTGATCTGCTGGCGTATTGGACTGATAGTCCAATTTCCGGGAGGGCTGACTGCTCTGGAGATGCTTGTCAGCAAACCACACCTTCTGGCCTACTGTGAACACAGAAGCTTCTTGTCCCTGATGGTCTGCATGCTTCTTAGAAGCCTCCTTCGCCTCTTCTAGGACCCAGTTGTGGTGGCTGGGTTTGGGGAGGCTGCTGGTAACACCAGGTGAAAACAGGGCTGGAACCCATAATTGGCGAATGGGTCTGACCTGTAGAGGTCAGAAAACTCTGCATATGGCCGGAGCATGGACAAGTTATCTTGGTGCGAATTTACAAAACACTTCAAGCTCTGCTTCCGTATTAGGTTCACCCTTTCGGTTTCTCCATCTGTTTGTGGGTGAGGCATGTGGTGGTGGTGGATATGTGGATGTCCAGTCCTCTGAATGCTTCACGCCAAAAACAAGAGGTGGACTGCAGGCGTGGGTCCGAAACTCTATGGTCTGCGAGTCTGTGGAGCTGGACCAGGTTTTGCACCAGGGGTTGGGTAGTAGTCTCAGCAGAGGGCAGGTGGTTGCAGGGATGAAACGGGCCAGATGATCCATGACTGTTATGACTGTGGTGTGGCCAAGTCTAGGCTGATGGCAGACCCAGGCCCAGCTGGGCTCTCCAGAGGCACTAAGGTGCCGAGCGGTCTGGTCTGGGGTGACTTGGTACATGCACAGCACTTGCAGGAGTCCACATAAGCTTGGACCTCAGCCTACATGCAGGACCACCAGAAAACACGGGCGACCATGTGGGAGGTCTTCTGGCAGCCAAAGTGACCCAGGCATCGTGACACAGCCATAGGTCCTCCAGTCTGGGGCGTCAAGGTGGGACATATATGTGCTGCAAGTATGTTATACCATCCCACACAGAAAGGTGCATCTCAGCCCCTAAGGGCACAGACTGTGTTCCTTGGGCAAGTGGGTCTTCTTTCAAGACAGACAGGGTGAGGGAGAGCAGATCTTGCTGGATTGCAGCATTGACACAATTACTAGGCTTGAGGAGGTAGGGGGGCTCGGAAGAAGGGTCCTCATTTTCCCTGTAATCCTTCCCCTTTAGCAATAGCACGTTGGCTTTCCCATTTTGGTTTCCTGTGTGGTAGGTAATCGTAAAATTGAATTGAGAAAAAACAGGGCCCACCTTACTTGCCTCTGGCTCAGAGCTTGGGCCTTGTGGAGGTACTCAAGGTTTTATGTCAGTGAAAACCGGCACTGGAAGCCAAGCTCCCTCAAGGTGGTGATGCTATTCTTCAAATTCAGTTTTGATGATGAGCATCTCCTTGTCCAGTATTCCATAGGGCATCTCTGCAGTGGTGAGATTCCAAAAGTAGAATGCATGAGGGTGCAGAATGGACTGAGGTCACTGCGAGAGTACTGACCTGCAGCCCAGGCTGGATGCATCTGCTTCCATTACAAATGGGTGAGTCGGGCCAGGGTGTGACAGAATCAGGGCTGTGGTGAAGGTGGCCTTGAGCTGGTCAAAAGTGAGCTGGGCTTCAGGCAACCAAATGAATCAAATGGCTTTACGCAGAAGGGAAGTCACCAGGCTGTTTGTTCAGAGAAGTGGTGATGAATCGCCTATAAAAATTTACAAAGTCCAGGAAGCTCTGAAGTTCTCAGAAGGTCCAGGGTGCTGTTCAGTTGCAGATGGTGCCCATCTTCTGCAGGTCCATCTGAATGCCCTTCGGGGAGATGATGTAACCTAAAAATTCAATGGTGGCCTGGTGGATGGTGTACTTCTCTAGTTTGGTGAACAAACCGTGCTTCCGTAGTCTGCCTAGGCCTGATGACAGTGCTGGTCAGAGTTCTCAGAAAACACCAGTATATCAAGGTAGTACTTGTGTACTGCTCCAGGATGTCCTTGAACACATCATTTACGAAATGTTGAATGTTGTGGGGGGATTGGTTATGCCAAATGGCATAACTATGTATTCAAAGTGCCAATATCAGGTACGAAAAGTGGTCTTTCATTCGCTCCTTGGCCTTACATGCACTAGATTGTATGCCCCCCAAAGAGCTAGTCTAGTGAAGATCCTGGCAGTCCTCAGGCGTCGAACAATTCCAGGATGAGGGGTAGGGAGTACAGCTTATGAATAGTCACTTGGTTCAATGTGCGATAGACTACGCTGAGACATAGTGGCCCGACTTTTTTTCACACAAAGAGGAATGGTGCTTCCGCTGGGGAGGTGGATCTTCAAATGAAGCCCTTTGACAGATTTTCCTGGGTATACACACATAGTGCCACCAGCTCTCGTTCAGACTTGGTGTATATCTGACCACTGGGTGCCTTTGTCAAGACTGTAGGTCTATCTGACAGTCATAGTCCCTGTGTGGCGGTAGTGAATCTATGTATTTCTTTTCTAATTCAAGTAGTCTCAGTACCTGTTGGGAAGCCGAGGTTCTGGTCTGGAGCTGCTTCCTTCTGGCTAGTCCCCGCCGTCTGGGGTCTCATTTCCGAGCATCTTATCCAATCCTGGGGCCTGTGCTGCAGATCACCAGGTTGGTTTGTTGGTTTGTTTGAGACAAGCTTTCTGGCAATATTTGGAGGGGAAGCTAATGCTCCTCCACCACCAAGAGAAAATGGGTCATGCTGCTCCAACCAAGCAGTGCCAAGAATGATTGGGAAGAACGGAGTATGGATCACATCAAAGCATATTATTTCATAGTGCCTTCCACTACGGCCTCTAAGGGGATGGTTTCTTGGGTCACTAGTCCTGATGATAGGGGTGATCCATCAATCATCTCCACCAGGTCTGGGATGTTTTTTGGCCAGATTGGAATCAGGAGGGTTTGGACTGCCTCAGACTCTGGGGCTACTGCCGACTTTATAGATGCTATCATCACCGTTTACAGGGGGATCTGCTGCACCTGCCCCAAGACCCACAACCAGAGCAGCAATTGGAAATTTGGAAAGACCCCCTGGTTCCTGGGTGGGATTCAACTTGGGGGTGGTGGTTCCAAAGCATAGAGCTCTGGTGATGCCCAGGCTGTACTCCCCCACTGGGACAGGGCTGGTCCATTTCCCAAGCTCTTTTGAGGTGGGCAGGAGGCGAGGTCATGTCCTCACGCTTCCGGAGAGCAGGCTCTGCAGACCATAGGTGATATGGGTCATCAAAGATGGTTGAGAAGGCTTGTGGGAAAGCGTCCCAGTCAGGGGGAAGCCCAGTCGAGTGATTTGTTGGTGAGAAGGCTGACAACTGGCCCCACCTTTGTTTAGACTGTGGGGTACTGTAGTGGGGCAGAGTGGGAAGAGCAATCCGCATTAGTTCAGAATTTCCCCAGAGGACTGGAGAAGGGCAAACATAGCACCTGTCTTTAAAAAGGGGAACAAAGAGGACTGGGGAATTATAGGCCAGTCAGCCTTACTTCAGTTACTGGACAGATACTGGCATAATATTAAACAGTCAGGTGGGGAGCACCTAAAGGATGATGGGGTTATAAGGAATAGTCAGCATGGATTTGTCAGGAACAAATCATGCCAAACCAACCTAATTTCCTTCTTTGACATGGTTTCTAGCCTAGCGGACAGGGGGAAGCAGTAGACATGTATAGCCCTTTTGGAAGGGGTGCTCCTGAAATACCACCTAGATCATCTAGGGGAATCATCCCTGGACTACAGCAGCAATGGTAGCAGAGGTTCAGGACTCCATTTCCCAGATTGCCTAGGGTCCAGGGCGGAGACAGAACTGGACCAATCATGAGCCGGAACTCAGAGACAAATGGGTTTGATTTTCCTTTCGGTTCTGGCTGTGTTTGGAGTATACCAAGGAAAGAAGCATCACAGCCAGAAAGGATCCTTCTCCCCTCCACATTCCTACCCCAGGGAAGACTCTGGGTCCTTTTGGGATTTCTGGGACATTGAACAGTGTCATCTTAGCAGAGACCAGAACCCCAGGAGGCTGAGGAGATTAATAGTTAGGCTACCATGAGCCAGGCTAACTACACATTGGACTCCAGACCAGAGAGCCCCAAGGATGACCTTACAATCCTTGGTGGGAATACTTTGTAAGAACACCCTTGTTTATCTTGATATCACTGCTCTACAGCCAAAATGCTTCTGAAATAAATGTAGTCAAACTTTACTAATTCTGGGTCACTGAGAACGAAAATGATGCTTAAAATTGTTGATTGGCTCTAGTTTTCAAGATATGCTATTGGGTCAGTATATACGACCCTTGACTTGGGAATGGTGGAGGATAAGTGAGTTATAAAGGGAAGGGATCTCAATTTAAACCAGAAATGACTAAAATACATCTTTGACTGGATCTATGAATAAATCTGACTGGGTTTGGACAGTACTTGTTTTTTAAGCAAAACAATGAATGATGCAATCTGAAGCTGGTATTGCGTCATACATGATATGAATTGCATCATGTTATTCCTAGAAGTCATGGATGATGCAATCATAACGAAGCTTACATCACTCTGCTGAACAAATTGCCCTATATCAGCTCTAGAAATCATACAGTGTCGTGCTCTCTTATTTGTCAGGGTTTGATTTTGCAAAGGGACACATTTCTGTTTAGCCAAAGTGAGCAGAGATGCCTCGTACTTGTGTGAACAGTGCAGATAACTTCTGCTATGTTTGTGGTGAAGTGACTTTTGCATCACAAAAGCGCAGTATAACCACTATGGTTAAGAAAGCCTATCACCTTTATTTTGGCTGCAAAATTGGAGATCAGGACAAGAGGTGGGCCCCACACATATGCTGCAACACTTGTGCAACAAATCTTCGCCAGTGGTTGAACAGGAGAAGGAAATCTATGCCTTTTGCAGTGCCAATGATTTGGAGAGAGCCAACAGATCGTACCAGCAATTGTTACTTCTGCATGGTGCCTCCAGTTGGGAAAGGTGTGTCAAAGAAGAAAAAGTGGACTGTGCATTATCTAAACATTCCATCAGCTATACGCCCAGTACCCCACAGAGAAGGACTGCCAGTTCCTGATGCACCAGAATCATTCTCACTTGAGTCAGACGAGGAAGAGGAAGAGGATGAAACTTCTGGTCCTGAACCATCAATGTCACAGGACCCACATTTTCTCCCATCCTCCTCCTCTGAACCACACCTCATAACACAAGGTGAACTGAATGACCTTGTCAGGGATTTGGAACTACCCAAGAGTAAGGCAGAGCTGTTGGGCTCCAGACTACAGCAGTGGAATCTCCTGGCAGGTGATGTTAGGGTTTCCATGTTCCGTGACCGTCAAAAGGATCTTGTCCCATTCTTCTTCATAGAAGGTGATCTTGTAGCCTGCAACAACATCGATGGTGTGATGGCAGCCCTCAACATCGTTCACGATCCAGATGAGTGGAGACTGTTCATTGATTCATCGAAGACGAGTCTTAAAGCTGTTTTACTGCATAATGGCAATGTTTTGCCATCAATTCCAGTTGGTCATGCAGTCCATATGAAGGAAACCTATGACAACTTGAAACAACTTTTGAGGTGCATAAACTATGACCAACATCAGTGGCAGCTTTGTGGCGATTTGAAGGTTGTTGCTCTCTTGTTTGGTCTGCAGACTGGATACACAAAGTACTGCTGTTTTCTCTGCGAATGGGATAGTCGTGCAAGAGATTCCCACTACATCAAGAAAGATTGGCCACTCCGACAGTCATTGGAGCCTGGGAGGAAAAGTGTTCAGCATCCACCACTTGTTGAATCAAGGAAGATTTTGTTACCACCCTTACACATCAAGCTGGGTCTGATGAAGAACTTTGGCAAGGCCATTGACAAAACACAAGCAGCTTTCAAGTACCTCCGTGGAAAATTTCCAAGGTTAAGTGAAGCTAAGATAAAGGAAGGTGTCTTTGTTGGTCCTCAGATTCGTGAACTTCTTCGAGATGATGCATTTGACCATGCACTGCGTGGCAAGGAAAAGACGGCATGGAAAGCCTTCCAGTTAGTGGCAATAAATTGTTCTCGGAAACAACAAGGCAGACAACTACAGGTTGTTGGTGAAAAACCTCCTCAAGGCATACAAAAGCCTTGGTTGCAACATGTCACTAAAGATACATTTTTTGCACTCTCATCTAGATTTTTTTCCACCGAACTGCAGAGCAGTGAGCGACGAGCACGGCGAGCGATTTCACCAGGACATTGCAACAATGGAGAAACGCTATCAGGGCAAATGGAGCCCATCAATGCTTGCAGACTATTGCTGGACAGTGACAATAGATGCTCCATTTAATGAATACAAGAGACAAGCCAAGAAGCGCCGAGTAGACCCTGAATAGGACTAAACTATGTACAGAATAGTTTTTTGCCTTTTGTTTCATAATAAATTTTATTTATATAACCCTTTTGCTGATTTTTAAAGTGTTACATAAACAGGACAGGTGAAATATTATCATGTAAACAACCATAAACACATGAAAAGACCTAGGTTTACAATTTATGATTAAAACTCTACTATCTACACAATATACATAGACATAAAATGTAAAAACTTAAATATCTTAGAAACAGTAGCCAATCAGTTGTTTTAATTGTCATATTTGAATTCAGCACATTAAAATACATAATAAATAGCACATTTTATCTCTGAAGCAGACGACTTCTCAAAAATTGTAGACCAGTGTATTTTGTCCTAAGTCCGCCACCAACTCCAGTGCTGCACCACCCACCAAAACCCGAGCCTAAGTTCACTATTTGCCTGGGCAGGTACGAGGAGGGAGCCCAGTATGGTTGGTACTAGCTGTAATTGTTGGGAGGGGTAGAGTTTATGTATTGTTGTTTTTATCTTTTCTTATCCTGATTCTTTTTTCCCCATTGTCCTGTATCCTGAATTCCCCATACCTAATAAAGCTCTGGATACGGTTTTATTACTCTGAAAATTGTGATAGCTGTTTTATTCACGTGTGCTCCGACTGACACTCCTCTGTATGAGATTGTATGTTAAATATTTTCTCCAGGGACAAGCCCTTTGTGTTCTATGCACAAGGAGGGGTTTCCTTGGGTGGAGGCACCAGGTGCCTTTATAGAGGAACTCAGGACCCGTACCCCTGAGGAGAAAAGGGGTAAGGCTGCAGCCATGATTCAAGGGTGGGTTACATGTGATATATCTTGATTTTAGTGAGGCTTGTGACACAGTCCCACATGACATTCTCATAAACAAACTAGGGAAAATTGGTCTAGATACTATAAGGTGGGTGCACACTTGGTTGGAAGACTGAACACAAAGAGTAGTTATCAATGGTTCAGTGTCAGACTGGGGGGGTGCATCTAGTGGGGTCCCGCAGGGGTCTGTCCTGGGCCTGGTACTATTCAATATTTTCATTAATGACTTGGATGATGGAGTGGAGAGTGTGCTTAAAAAAATTGTGGATGACACCAAGCTGGGGGGAATTGGAAGTACTTTGGAAGACAGGATTAGAATTCAAAATGACCCTGAGAAATGGAAGAAGTGGTCTGACACCAACAAGATAAAATTCAATAAAGACAAACTGGAACAAGTGCAGAGAAGGGCTACCAGGATGATCAGAGGAATGGAGAACCTACCTTATGAGAGGAGACTTAAGGATCTTGGTTTGTTTAACCCAACAAAATGCTGGGTTGGGGGGGGGAATATGATTGCGCTCTATAAATATATCACAGGGATAAACACCAGGCAGGGAGATAAGCTATTTAAGTGTTGACACAAGAACAAATGGATATAAACTGGACATTAGGAAGTTTAGACTTGAAATTAGATGAAGGTTTCTAACCATCAGAGGAGGGAAGTTCTGGAACAGCCTCCCAAGGGGAGTAGTGGGGGCAAAAACCCTATCTTGTTTCAAGATTGGGCTTGATAAATTTATGGAGGGGATGGTATGATGAAGTTGCCTACAAGGGCATATGGCCCATAGTGTGACTGCTTTAGCAAATATCTCCAATGGCCAGAAATGAGCCATTAGATGGGGAAGGCTCTGAGTTACTGCAGAGAATTTTTTCCCAGGTGTCTGGATCTTGCCCACATGCTCAGGGTCTAACTGATCACCATATTTGGGATTGGGAAAGAATTTCCCTCCTGTTCAGATTGGCAGAGACCCTGGCCATTTGTTGCCTTCCTCTGCCGTGTGGGGCAAGGGTCAGTTGCTGTTTTGAAACTAAAGTAAATGGATTCCCTGTAACTTGGAGTCTTTAAATCAAGATTTGAGGACGTCAGTATCTCAGCCAGAGGTGAGGGGTCTATTATAGGAATGAGCAGGTGAGGTTCTGTGGCTTGCAATGTGCAGGAGATCACACTAGATCAGTGGTTCTCAAACTTTTTTTCCGCGGACCACTTGAAAATTGCTGAGGATCTCGGCGGACCACTTAATGCTCTTTCCAAACGTTGTTTGTACTATTAGCTAACTATTGTCAAGTGCTTTGGGTAAAAGCTCTATATAAAAAAAACGTAATAATAATTAACATTTTTTTGGTCTACAAATAAAAGCACACAACTCATCTTATAATATCAATAGTCTTATATTTCTAATACGATGGATGTGCCCTCTCTCCTCTGCCGTGGCAGCCCCCGAGCTGGGGATAGGAAGGAGGGGGATCTCTCCCCTGCCACAGTAGCCATAGAGCTGAGGCTGGGAGGGAGGGCCGTCTCTCCCTGGCAGCCGCAGCCCTGGAGCTGGAGAAAGTCTCCTCTTTCTCTGACCACCACTGCCCTGCACATCCCAAATTCCCCCCACCCCGTCTTCTCACCCCACTGCCCCCTCCCACCCACCCCCTATCCCCCTAAGGCCACCACCTCACCTTACATGTGCATCTTCTCCAGGGTCCAGGCACCTAATTAGCGCAGGCGCGGCTCCACTAATTAGGTGGGTGGCCCTTCATTCTTTTGTGTGCGGCCGCCCAGGCGCACACCTTAGAGGGAACTATCCGCAGACCACCTGAATGGAGCTCACGGACCACTGGTGGTCCATGGACCACAGTTTGAGAACCTCTGTACTAGATGATCATGATGGTCCCTTCTGACCTTAAAGTCTAGGAGACTAGGAGTCTAAATGCCAGATCCCTAGTTGGTGTAAATGGAGGTCTCTCCTTTGGAGTCAATGGGACCAGTCACCATTGGAGTTAGTGGAGCACCACTGATCATACCAATTGGGGTCTGGCCCTTAGCTCTTTAGATGTTCCTTCACACTGTCAATTTCTGTTGCTCTTCTTAACTGCCTCTGGATGACCCTGTATTTCTGGTTAGGTGGTGCTCAGAAACAAAGGCAGGATTCCCAGCAGGGTCATGGCAGGGATAATGCCTGCCTTTGGCATTGTGTGGACCAGGCTTCTGAGATTGCAGTATATCCATACATGTAGCAGCTGGTGCCGAGACAGGGCTTGTTTGCATCAATGAGAGTCTGTGATTGAATTTGGTGCGTATGGCAGTGAGGGAGCCAGTCACCCTCCTTGGAGCCAGAGCCTGGCAGGGTGTAGAGAAGTATGCAATTCTCTGCCTCCCCATCCCCCCACCCCCACCTCCCACCCCCCAGCCCTTCCCCCAGCTGTAGAAGAATATGGACATAGATCTATTTGCAGAGAAGCCCACCTACCTGGTAGGTTAGCACAGTCATGTGGCTGGAGTACTTAATTACAGAAAGCCAATATAAACCCTACTCAACTAGCGGAGGGGAAATCTAGACACAAAGGCACAGCATCTTTCCCAGAGAGATCAGCAGAGCGGAGCACGGTAAGCCCCGTGACCATGTTAAAAAGCCTGTGTTGTGCTATGTCTCGGATTTGTGGCATGTGTGGATTATGTGTGAAGGTGTATGCAAACGCATGGTGACCGTGCTGCGGGCGCGGTGGCGTTACATGCCTGGGGAGATGGCGTGCGGGTGTGCATGTGTATTTCATAGGGGTTTGCGTGCCGGTCTCCGACGTCTCTCGTGTGGAGGTTTCCTGGAAGCAGGGCAGGGCGCTGGGAGTTCTACAGTGAATGGGATGGGGGAAATTCGGCTGGGAATGGAAACGTTACAAGAGAACAAGTGAATTTGCTCTCAGACAGCTGGACTGGAGAGAGCCGGGGGCTCTGTGTGATTCCCACTCCAGTGCTGATTACACAGCTTTTAAAACCACCCCGATCTGCCACAGCAACGGAGAACTAGTTCCATGATACTTGGATGCAGGGGTCAAAGAAGTGAAGGAGAGGTCGGGTCAGCCCTGTCTGGTGCCCTTTCATCCACCCAGGGGCCAGCCCAGCGTCCTGCCACCGGAGGGATTTTGTAGGGTTCTCTTTGCCATGCAGTACTCCCCAAAGGGACTGGTCCAGGGCCTGGAGCCCATTGTGCTGGGAGCTGCACAGACACCCAGGGAAAAGCCAGTTCCTGCCCCAAAGAGCTCCTGGTCCAGATCACGACAAGAGGCAAGAGGGGACTGAGATGCGCCCACAGGCGGGGGAGGGGAATGGGAGCCACCACTTCCCTGAGGAGACGATTCCCCGGCTCAGTACGGTGCCCTGGCGGGAAGGTTCCCCCGGATTCCGTGTCTGTTTTGTTCACCTTAATTCCCTCCCATTTCTTCGCCTCACTTCCTGCCATTCTCCTGGGTTCTTCCCTCACTTCCAGTCTTAGAAATTCCTCCTGCACCTCTGGGCTGATTTACCTGCTCAGAAACGCGCCCGTCCCTAGTGCTCTGCTACCGACGCTGCCGAGCTTTACTCAGTTTCCTCTTTAAATAAATCCCTTCCGGCCCCTTGTCACTGCTTGGCGCCCCTCGGAGCTTTCCCCACGCTGTTTCTGACACTCGGGCGCAGAGGCAAGCCCAGCCTCGTCTGCACCTGCACGGAGCCTTTTACCCGGCCTTACCCCAGAGCACGTGAGACGTGAGAGACGGGCTGCGGGGAACCAGGGACACCGTGAGGGGCGGGTCATGGGGAATCGTGGACGACAAGAAGGGCAGGCCACAGGGTATCAGGGACGATGTGGGGGGAAGGCCGTGGGGAATCAGGGACAATCTGAGTGGTGGGCTGTGTGGAATCAAGGATGACGTGATGGGTGGGACAGGCTGCGGGGAATCACCCCATAGTCTGCCCCATGCCCCCTCTCTGCCCTGCTCCGCAGCCTGCCCCATATCCCTCCCTGCCCAGTCCCACAGCCTATCCTATACCCC
>NW_020664517.1:181452-272744 GCF_002925995.2 Terrapene triunguis | reverse complement strand
TCCCTGCCCAGTCCCACAGCCTATCCTATACCCCACCTTGTCTGGTCCCACAGCCTTCCCCGTACACCCTTCTCTGCCCTGCCCCACAGCCTGCCCATGGAAGATGATGTGTTTAATTTATGGGAGTCTGAGGGGTCTCTGAGGGGTCAGCACTGAGCTCAGGGGCTGGGCAATTGCACCACGGGGTCTCCGCTCTCAGGAGGGGGTGCAAGACAGGTAGTGAGAGGGACAAAGGCCGTGAAGCAGCACGAGCACTCTCCGCGGCTCTACTCCTCTTGGGGATGGGATGAATGCCCCAATACTGAACCAGCTGGGCCCTCTGGAGCAAAGCCGGGCATGTGTCTGGGAAGGGCGAGAACCCACTTGTGAAACAGCCGAAGTGGGCAAGAACTCTAGGGACTGCCCCAGATGAACAACCCCCGTCCCCCATTTATCGGCACTAGAACAGACCCGATGGGAGGACACCACTCGGCCAAGTCCCCTGGGGAGAGGCAACTTTTCCCTGCGACGTGGTGCAAACAGGCAGAGAGGAGGCCTGTCACTGGCTGGCCACTCACTTGCTGTGGCTTCTGGGGGAAGTGGTGCTTGTAGCCTGCCCCGCAGTTGTACCTTGGCAGGAAACAACCCCCTTGCGTTCCTCACTGAGCAACTGGAGGCTGGCAAGATCAGTGCCCTCACGGAAGGCTGGTGCTGGGGGTCTCCCACCAAATGCAGCTGTGAGGTCCTGGGTACTGGACTTGCAGTCCGTATCCCAGGTATGGAGCCAAGTGTTCCTCTTCACAGCATCAGGGGAGAGCAGCTTGAGACACAGGGAACATCACATGAGATGTCCTAAAAAAGAGGCACCACGAACCAGAGCTGTCTCTATTGTGAGTGAGTCGAGGTGTCTGCATTTGTCCTATGAACTCGAGTCAATGCCTGGTGACCCCAGTTGGTCAGGAAAATAGGGAAGAAAGGTTGCCTACTGCAAGGTGACTCCAGGGACAGTGGCCGTAGAAGTGGCCACACCAATGGAGTGGCTCTGAGAGCTGGATTGGAGGCCTCATAATCCCTCATAAAGCCTTAGAGCTTTCTGGCCCACCAGGACAATAGCTTCCCTAATGAGGCAGGCAGTGGACACCAGCAAACATCTCAGATGTGTCCTGTGAGTACGTGGTGTGACCAAATGCACCCCGTAGTCACACCTGACACCCTATTGTACTAACCTTTGCACAAAGTATGCATTGTAAGGTATCATTTGAAAACTTGTAATTTGCTGCTCAGTATCGTCCCGGGAAAATATGTGTGGCAAGATTATATGTGAAGTTGTAAGATTCCACTGTACAGTGTTATTAACACGTGAGGTTGGCAAACAGGTCTGTTGCAAACAAAGGAACGTGTGCTCTGCTTAGTATGCATTTAAGCAGTAAACTGAGTCATCAGGCAGGAAGGGGAGACAAAGGAAGCTCAAAGAGGTGAGAACAAAGCTGCAGGGAACATCCTTCCACACAGACTTTTTGTCTCCTGGTTCTCAGATGAAAATGTTTTTCAAAAGGGGGACTGAAACTATATGAGGGACAAACACCCCAAGAGACACCCCTCTGTCCCCCTGCCCATTGATTCACTGCCCCTGAAGGGATATAAAGGAAGCAGCCGTTGGACTCAGGGAGGGGTCCTGCCCTAAGAAGTTTGGTCAGTAACGCTGCTGAAAGCATTTGGTGAGAAAACTTTGCTTTGAATTTAACATACACCTCTACCCCGATATAACGCGGTCCTCCGGAGCCAAAAAATCTTACCGCGCTATAGGTGAGACCGTGTTATATCGAACTTGCTTTGGCCCTGCTGCTTCTTGTCCCCTGACTGTCCTCTCCAGAGACCCCCGTCCCTAATCACCCCCAGGACCCCACCCCCTACCCAGCCCTTCTGCTCCCTGTCCCCTGACTGCCCTGCCCCCTATCCACACCCCCCGCCCCCTGACAGACACTCACTGGCAGCAGCGGGAAGCGGAGCAGCACGGCCCCAGCCCGCTCCACTCCGT
Source organism: Terrapene triunguis (assembly GCF_002925995.2). Lineage (NCBI taxonomy): Eukaryota > Metazoa > Chordata > Testudines > Emydidae > Terrapene > Terrapene triunguis. The sequence continues at coordinate 270,727 of NW_020664517.1, read as the reverse complement.
CAGCTCCCAGACGCGGTGCTTCGCTTCCCGCCACCGGTGAGTGCAGGGAGGTTGGGGAAAGGACGCTCCCCGTACTCACCTGTGGTGGGAAGCGGCCCCAGCCTGCTCCGCTTTCCTTGCTCCGGCCCCAGCCGTGGCGCTGCGCTTCCCGCCGGTGAGTGCGGGGAGGTTGGGGAAAGGACGTCCGCCGTGCTCACCTGCGGCAGGAAGCGGAGCGCCGTGGCCCCAGCCCACTCCGCTTTCCTTGCCCGGCCCCAGCCGTGTCGCTGGGGGAGGGGGTGGGGCTGGGGAAAGGTCCCGCACTCACCGGCAGCAGTGGAAGCGGAGCAGCCCGGCTGTAGCCCACTCCACTCTGCCAGCTCCCAGCCGCGGTGCTCCACTTCCCGCCTCAGGTGAGTATGGGGGGCGTCCTTTCCCCAACCTCCCCGCACTCACCGGCGGTGGGAAGTGGAGCACCGCGGCTGGGAGCTGATGTGCTGATCCACCGGAGCGCTGCTTTACCGCGTTGTATGCGAACCCGTGTTATATCGGGTCGAGTTATCAGGGTAGAGGTTTAGTTTGTTCAGTTAAGCACCAGTAGAGTTTTATCTTTATTTTCTTTATAACCATTTCTGACTGTTATGCCTCATTACTTGTACTCACGTAAAATCTCTCTCTCGAGTTAACACACTTGCTTTATTGTTGTATCTAATCCAGTGTGTTTAAATGGAAAGGTCTGGGAAACTCCATTTGGGGTGGCAAGTTGTGTGCATAGTATTCCTTTTAAAGAAATAACAGACCTAACATAGCTTGTATTGTCCAGGAGAGGGCTGGGCAGTACAGGACATACATTTCTGGAGGAAGATCTAAGACTGGGGGTGTATTGGGGTAACCCGACAGTAGAACCAAGGCTGGTGAGAGCCGGAGCGTAGCCCAAGTGTGGCTGGCAGGCTGCAGTCACACACAGACACTCAGGGTGTGGCTTGCACGCTAGAAGGCTGTTTGTGAGCGGCCCAGGTGAGACCTATTACAGCAAGGCATTGTGAGGCACCCAAGGGTGCAGGGCAGGGGTGCCACAGCTGCTCATTAGTCTGGATTGGACCCTGGTATGTTACACATGCTGGGTGAGCTGCACATCTTCACAGACGCAGCTCAGGCTGCACTGTTCTCTGAGAGGGCTCCCCTAAATGTAAGAAATAGAGGCCGTGAGGAGTCCCCTAGACCAATGCTTGTTTTCTCTAGAGAGTCAGGGCTGGGGTGCCCAGGCCCTCTATTTCTCTTTCTCTTCGTTCAAGTGAATAAACGTGTTGAGCGACTCCAGGACTTGCCTGTTTGCAGCCAGCCAGCCACCTTTCCCCTCGGTACGGTGGCCACCTGAGATGATCGGTTTAGTGATTAATTTACCAGGGAATGGAGCTTGTGTTTAATCCATGTCCTATCATTCAGCCTGCAGAACAGACGTTTTGAACTTCGGCCTTTGTGCCCGGCCCCGATCCTCCTCCTGTTGTGCAGGTTCTGGGGGAGCATGCTGAATATGCTGTTGCTGAGTTGGGGGGTGCTGCAGGGAATCCAGGCCATCCTCTCCTCTGACCTCAGCAGCAGTCACCTGTCAGAGATGCGCCCCAGTCTGGATGGGGCAGACAGGTCCAGCTACCCCAGCCTTCTGCGGAAACTCAAGGAGGCACCCGTGGGGCCCGCAGGTGAGTGTTTCCCTCCCGCAGGCTGCCCTGTCTCCCCGATGAGAGCAACGACCAGTGAGCAGCGGCCACAAGCAGCGCTGCCACTTTGTTCCAGTTTGCAAGCAGGAGGTCAGACTAGATGATCGTGATGGTCCCGTCTGGCTGTAAAGTCTATGAGCCTAGGAAAAGAGAAACCATTTAAAGATGCAGCCCCTCATCCTGGGAGAGCCCAGCTTCCCTCGAGGGGCGTGATGTTCAGAACCACACCCAGGGTCTGCTGTGTCAGGAGAAAAGGCTCACCCCTCCGCTCCAGCCCCAGCTAGGGGAATGTCTCACTCACACAGGGCAGGAACACAGTCGGTCCCTGGTTGGCACAGCATCCCTCACAAGCGTAGTCATTCCCATGGCAACATTGCATCCCCTAATTAGCATAGCCACGCCCAGACTTGTAATTTAATACCTGGCTGACTATGACAACTTACTGCATGTTATCCTATGGGGTAAATACGGACCCTCCTGCCCTGCAGGGTCTCCCCTATCCCCCGTGCCCGGGGATCTGCAGGGAGTACTGGGCGGTGATGGAGATCCCCTCCTGCCCTGCAGGAGCTCCTCATTGCGGCTGTGACTGACAATAACTAGGAGTGTAACAACATTGGACTCTTTCTCCCTTGTTCGGATCTGTCACTCCCAAGCCTGTTGGGCAGGAGAAGTGCCACCAGCTCCCAGCTAACACAGGAAGGGCATGATAGAGATCTGGGGGGCTTCTTTCCCATTGGACTCTGCCGGGGGCATTGAGATCTGCAGGCCGCACCCAGTGAAGGTGGTGGGCAGATGGGAGCCGTTCTGTGTGTGTTTAGGCACATCTCAGATTGGTGAGTCCTTTGCACCTCTGAGGCACATCATTGTTTAGTGACTTTTGTGACCATTTAATCTCTCCCTGTCCCCCTTCACTCTGGATTGTAGAGAAGTGTGTGTGTGTGTGGGCGGGGTGGGATCGGAGTGGAGCTCTGGCTCGACCAGTCCCCAGGAGCCAATCAGCAGCATACTTCACCCTGTCTGTATTCCACAGGGACTTTACCAAGGCCTGGGTTTGACAGGATGGCTATGGAGCTCCGCGTAGCTGATGAGGACCTCATGCAGGAAGCCAGTGTACTGGAGCCAGAGGTAACTTCCTATGACCCCTGTGATCATCTAGTCTGACTTCCTGCAGAGCACAGGCCAGTGTTCTACCGCTGAGCAATTCACTTCTTGCCACACTTTTGTGCTCCAGAAGCTGAGATTTCATTGCTACTTTTCATGGTTGTGAAGAAAATCTTATACATGATTCTAGTGTAACAGATGCAGTATTGTCTGCCTGAGTCTGTAGAGAGCCTGAGACAAGTGCTGTGTGAGGTGCGAATTACACCATTCATCTCTATGACGTATTCATTCCCAAACCTAAAGACGACAGTTTAAATGTCAGTATTGTTCACTGCTTCACTGCTGATCATTTTAGCAGAAACATCCAGCAAATGACTTCCCACATTCTCCTGGTGCCCCAAGCCCTAACTGTCCCTATCATCCCCTGATGCTAAAACCTCCAGCTTCCCCATGCCTGGCAACTGCTGAGGTGTGATATGGGTTATCAATACAAAAATCCACGGCACACTGAAAACTAAAATGTGAGGCGAGTATAAAACAAATTGAAATCAATAGCAAGATAACCAGTCTGGAGGCTGCTGCATGGATTGGGTCACTATCTGTTTACATGGTTAATTTGTTACAAACCTCACTATTATCTTAAGCTACCACCGAATGTCACCAGAGTCCAGGGACCTTGCTGCAGAGAACACAGGGTCTGGACTTTCAGGCCAGACTCACCAGGTTTGTGTACTCTCCCCTGGAGACAGAGTGCACCCTGGTGCAGCTGTAGTTCAGACCCTCTGGAAATGGATATCATCTTCAGGGCACTCTCTTCCCCCTGTGGAGCCAGTTCTGGCATACGCCTGTGCACCTGCTCCATGTCCCTTTCTGGAGATCTGATGAAACCCACGTGCAGCACAGCACCCGTAAATCAATCCAACTTCAATGCAAGCACAGCAAATGTTTAACCCTCTGCCCTCACAGAGCATGCCGATGGGGGTCCCAAGAACACACTGAGCTGTTCACCATTCATGTGCATGGTTGTCCTGTATGAAACCCCTTTTCTTTTGCTCCTCCTGCAGGTGTTGTCTGCTGCACTGGGGGCTCAGGGACGAGAGGAGCGCTCTCCACGCAGATGCGTCCGCCTGCTGGAATCCTGCCTTGGGCACCAGCTCCCCTGCTGTGATCCTTGTGCCACCTGCTACTGCCGCTTCTTCAATGCCTTTTGCTATTGCAGGAAAATCAATGCCACGTTCCCATGTGGCAAGAACTAGCTTTGGCTTGTTCCCCGCCAACCCCTTTTTTCGCTCTTCGGATTAGTAACTGTTTTTCCTTACGCCCATGTGCCCTATGCAGTTCCAATAAACGATCTACTAGTAAATAGTGTCACCAAGTTCAGTCGGTCCGCCCCTGGCTTTTTCTTTGCCTCTCTCAGGGATATTCTCCTTTAGCAGGAAACAGCAAATAGCTTCACGCCCATTAGCAAGAAACATGTTACAGAGACCTCCTGTGTCTGATTTAGGGAGTGCTATCTCAGAGAGGTGACTGCTGGGGAAGGCAGGGGCTATCAGTCTTGTGAGAGTGCCGACAGCCATGTCATCGGTGTCCTGTTCCACCAGATTGCCTGTGGCATGGGATTCTATGGACTTTCACAAAGGGCTCTCTCCACATTGGAGGTGGAGCGGCTGGAAAGCAGAAGTGGTTCCCATCTGGGGGAGCAGCAATCCTCCATGGCACACAGATGGTCTCATACAACGTTTGAAATCAGGTGACCTCAAGAAAATCCTCACAAGTCCACCACTGTGATGTAGAGCAGACCAGTTGGGCTCATAGACCATGGCGTTTAAGACCAGAAGGGACCATCATGATAATCTAGTCTGACCGCCTGCACATTGCAGGCCACAGAACCTCCCCCACCCACTCCTGAAATAGACTCCTAACTGCTGGCTGAGTTACTGATGTCCTCGCATCATGGTTTAAAGACTTCAAGTTACAGAGAATCCACCATTTACACTAGTTTAAACCTGCAAATGACCCATGCCCCACATTGCAGAGGAAGGAGAAAACCCCCCAGGATCCCTGCCAATCTGACTTGGGGGAAAATTCCTTCCCAACCCCAAATATGGCGACCAGTTAGACCCTGAGCATGTGGGCAAGCCCCAACAGCCAGGCACCTGGGAAAGCACTCTCTGTAGTAACTCAGAGCCCTCCCCTCTAGTGTCCTATCATCAGCCATCAGAGATATTTGCTGCTAGCAGTTGCAGATCGGCTACATGCCCTTGCAGGCAATCTCGTCATACCATCCCCTCCGTAAACTTATCAAGCTCAGTCTTGAAACAAGTTAGTTTTTTTGTCCCCACTGCTCCCCTTGGGAGGTTGTTTCAGAACTTCACTCCTCTGATGGTTAGAAACCTTCGTCTAATTTAAAGCCTAAACTTGTTGATGGTCAGTTTATCTCCATTTGTTCTTGTGTCAACATTAGTGCTTAACTCAAATAACTCCTCTCTCTCCCTGGTATTTATCCCTCTGATGTTTTTATATAGAGCAATCATATCCCCCCTCAGCCTTCGTTTGGTTAGGCTAAACAAGCCAAGCTCTTTGAGTCTCCTCTCATAACTTACGTTTTCCATTCCTCGGATCATCCTAGCGGCCCTTCTCTGCCCCCAGGAGCGCTGCCAGCTTTTCCGCCGCCCTAGGCGGCGGAAGGTCCCACCCCCAAATGCCGCCCCCCCACAGAGGCAGCAGAAGGTCTCGCCACTGAAATACCGCCGCGGTTGCCGCCCCCCAAATCGCAGTGCCCTAGGCGACCGCCTAGGTCGCCTAATGGGTTGCGCCGGCCCTGTCTGCACCTGTTCCAGTTTGAATTTACCTTTGTTAAACATGAGAGACCAGAATTACAAGCAGTATTCCAGAGGTTTCACCAGTCCTTGTATAATGGTACTAACACTTCCCTGTCTCTAGTGGAAATACCTCCCCTGATGCATCCTAGGAATGCATTAGCCTTTTCCATGGCCACATGGTGGCTCATAGTTATCACATTGGCGGCTCATAGTCATCCTGTGATCAGCCAATACACCCAGATCTTTCTTCTCCTCTGTCACTTCCAACTGATAAGTCCCAAGCTTATAGCAAATTTTTTTGCTTCATCAAATGCCTTACTGAAATCCAGGTAGATTAGATCTACTGCATTTCCTTTGTCTAAAAAAATCAGCTATCTTCTCAGAGAAGGAGATCAGGCTGGTCTGGCACGCTCTACCTTTGGTAAACCCATGTTAAATTTTATCCCAATTACTGTTCACCTAGATGTCCTTACCTACTTTCTCTTAATTTGTTCCAAGTCCTTACACACAATTGGAGTCAACCTAACAGGCCTGTATTTTCCCAGATCGCTTTTCCCCTTTGTTAAAACCAGGAACAATATTAGCTCCTTGAGACTTAACCCAGGAGCCATATTAGGAATCTACCAACAGGGCTCATTATACAAAGTGAGGATACTGATGTAAGCACCTTTAGATTGGTGTGACGGTGTCCACAGTAGGGGCAGGGCCGGCTTTAGGCCGATTCAGCCGATTCGGCTGAATCAGGCCCCGTGCCTAAGAGGGCCCTGCAGCTGTCCACCCTGCCCCCGCCCCCAGCTCACTTCCCCATCCTCCCCTCCCCTGAACGCTCCGCCCCCTGCTCCTCCCCCTCCTCTGCTTCCCGCGAATCAGATGTTCACGGGAAGTCTGAAAAGAAGCAGGGGCAGGCGGGAAGCAGCAGGTAAGCTGGGGCGGGGGGGGGGGGGGCGCGGGGGGGCGGCGGGGAGGCGGGCGGCGCGCGGCCCAGCCCCCCCGGCCCGCCCTGGGCCCTGGCCGAGCGGCTCTGGCTCCGGCCCGGCCCGGACCCCGGTTCCGCCCAAGCACCCCCGGCCCGGCCCCGCGGCTCTGGCCCCGGCTGAGCACCCCCTGCCTGAGCGGCTCCGGCTCTGGCCCCGGCGGCTCTGGCTCGGGCCCCCGGGCGCCGTCCCTGGCCCCGGCCGAGCGACTCCGGCCCGGCCCCGGACGAGTGGTGCCGGCCGAGCACCCCCGGCCCCAGCGGCCCTGGCCCGGACCCAAACCCTGTGACCCTGGCCGGAGCGTGGCCCGATTCCTGGGGGCGGGGCTTGCCGGCAAGCCCCACCCCCAGGAATCGGGCCCCGCTCTTGCTAAGGCCGGCCCTGAGTAGGGGATGGTACCAATTTAACTACATCGGTTTCTAAACCGTTAAAGTGGTACAAATGCTGTGAGAGATCCCCTCTCCCTCAACTGCTGTTGCACCCAAGGCTAATTAGGCCAGGAAGAAAGAACTGGTTAGCATGTATATAATATAAGCCAATGCTGCCAAGGACAAATACTAATGTGCCTAATGTATTCATGCAAGGACTAATCTAAAATGACAAGTGAAAATGAACTTAGTGTTTTTCTCACCCTACTTCCTATTTGTGTACGTCACAAAAAAGTCACAATTGACTTAAGAGAGGCCCAGACCGGGCACAGAAGGTGCAGAGCATACTCGTAGGGGCACAGACAGGGCTACAGCATGGGAGGGAAGTCTGTTTATTATTATAGCTGGTTGGAGACACTTGAGGAGAACCATTTTCCATTGGAGAATACAGCTCTGTTGAAACTGAAACGCTTTGTGAAACTGTGTCAATCTCATCAAAATTTTGGAGAAAAAACAGGATTGGGGGGGGAATTCTAACAATGCTGAAACATCCTCTTTGGACATTTTTGGAACCAAATATTTTCATTTTTTGTTTGAAACAATGAAGCCATGTTTTGAAATCTTGAAATGGTTTGTTAAATGGAATTTCCACCTTCTGCACAGCTCTTGTTAATTATCAAGTATCAGGAGGTAGCCGTGTTAGTCTGTATCTACAAAAACAACAAGGAGTCTGGTGGCACCTTAAAGACTAACAGATTTATTTGGGCATAAGCTTTCGTGAGTAAAAACATCCGAAGAAGTGAGGTTTTTACTCACGAAAGCTTATGCCCAAATAAATCTGTTAGTCTTTAAGGTGCCACCAGACTCCTTGTTGTTTTTGTTAATTATCAGTGTCCCAGTAGGACTTGGAGGCTCCCTCCAGGGTGGGAGGGCTATTGTAGTAGCTGCTGTACATGCTAATACATGGTCCCTGCCTCAAAGCGCTTACAGGCGTGATGGACGATGGACCAACCGATGCAACACAGGCAAAGTGATCAGGGCAATGGGGGGAATGTCATGTTAGTTCCACAGGGCAGGCTGGCTTTCCTTGTGCTTGTTTAATACCCACATAGGGATACACAGAGGGACATTCACATACTGTACAGGCGTGAGCCTGCACAGCACAGCACAGCACACACCTCTATTTATACCAGTGGGAGCGACACCCCCCCATCAACAACACCCCCCCACTGCCTCCTCCCCTGCCTCTACCCCCACCCCCTGCCATCAACCCTCCCCTTGCCAACAGCCCCGTCCTCCACCCTGCGACTACCCGCATCCTGCCAACAACCCCCACCCCCTGCCAACAACCCCGCCCCCTAGCCTGCCACTACCCCACCCCCTGCCAACACCCCCCCATTGCCTTCTCCCCTGCCACTACCCCACCCCCTGCCAACAGCCCCGCCCCCAGCCTGCCACTACCCCACCCCCTGCCAACAGCCCCGCCCCCAGCCTGCCACTACCCTCACCCTGTCATCAACCCCTCCCCTTGCCAACAGCCAACAACCCCCGCCACTACCCCCGCCCCCTGCCAACGCTGGCTCCACCCCCCGGCCGAGCCCCCGCGGCCTCCTCGGCCAATGACTGTCCCCACTTCAGTGCCGGGCTCGCTGGGGGCGGCTCCGCGCGGCGCATGCCGGGATCTCCCTCCCCCGCCCGTCCCTGTCACGTGAGCGCAGCGCGTGTCACGTGATTCGCAGCCGCCGGGTCCCCCCCAGTCGCCGGGAGCGAGCCGGGTCCGGGTCCGCGGCCGCCGCCATGTCGTGCTTCCCCGAGCTCTACTTCAACGTGGACAGCGGCTACCTGGAGGGGCTGGTGCGGGGCTTCAAGGCCGGCGTGCTGAGCCAGGGCGACTACGTGAACCTGGTGCAGTGCGAGAGCCTGGAGGGTGAGTCCCGGGCCCGGCCCGAGCCGTTCCCCGGCCCCCTCAGCGCGCTCCGGCCCGTTCCCGGCCTCGGCTCGGCCCCCCAGGGAAGGCCCCGGCGGCGGCCCGTGTGACAGAGCTGACAGCCCCGGGCTGTTACATAGGCCAGCCGCCCCCCCTCTCCCCCGGCTCTGCGGGCTCGGGCCCCCCAGCTCCAGCGGAGACTCGGGCTCCGAGATGGGGGCGGGGCACGGCCTGGGGATCGGGAATCCAGAATCCGGCCTGAAAGGACCAGGGCTCCTGGCCTTCGCCCGCCAGCAGTGACTGGGGCAGGGAAGGTGGCGAAGGCCTTGCTCGTCACCCCTCTCCTCACCCAAGAGCAAGGGGGCATTCCCAGAAACCGAAAGGAGCAAATTTATAACTCACCAGAGGAAATACTTGTGTGTGCAGTTAACTGGGACGGGAATTCACTGCTGTTAGATATCGGAGACCAAAAGCTTAACTAGAGCTTAACAGCCCAGGGTATCTAGATGGCTAATACAACTCTGAAGTTTGGGGATTGATGTGAATCTGCATAGTTCAGGGCATGAGCCAACCTCTAGGGGCTTGTCTGCATGGGGAGGTTATTCTGGAATCGGGTCGTGTGAATTCAAAGCAGTATCGCTATTCCAGAACTAGTGCACGGTAGTTTATTGCAGTCAGTTTCTTAAGTAGACAAGCCCTAACTGATAGAAATGAAGAAGAACCTTCCTGTGAGTTATCCCACCGCTGCCTTTGGCTGGATGTTTGCACCTTCCTCTGAAGCAGTTAGTTTGGTCGCTCTTGGAGGCAGACTAATGGAATAGATGGACCACTGGTTGGATCCAGTCTGGCAATTCCAGTGTTCATGTGAAGCCCTAAAAGCTGGAAAGGCATTCTCTGAGTTGCTAGTGTGTACGGTTCCTTCTCATATTGACTTCTTTCTTACTGTCTTGGGTGCTCTTTAGGTCTGGTCTCTCAAATATCTGTCTTCCACCATTTCACATGCCTCCATCCTGTTTCTCACTCCTAATCTGTTGGCGTTCTTCTCTATGTGCCTGTTTTGAATAAGGTTAATATTAGAACTATTTAATGTAACCTTAGTTGTGATTTGCTTAGGTTTTAATGTGTTTTTAATTATGCATAATGATATATCTTCTTCTGAATTGCATTTAGCAACCTGAACGACCAGTAATGAGGGCTCTTGTATGTGAATTTACTAGCTTTTAAAAAGGAATCCTGAAAGTTAAAATCAGGCAAGTGTATGTTAAAAATGCTCTGAGTATGTGGAGTTTTATACAGTACTAAGCATCTCATTTAACACACAAGCTGTTTGCTGTATACAAGCTTTCTGTGGCGGAGGAGTCTGTCCTGAAGAGTTTCTGGTACCTTTTCCTGCAGAGAAGTGTGTGGAGGTTTTTCAGGTGACTTGGTGAAAGGGTTCTCGGAAGTGAAGGGTGTGAGGATTTACATGCTAAAAGGTTCTGGAATTACCTGAGACACAGTGTGTGTTAATTTTTAATCCCCCTGCAGTGGGGCGGTTGCCCCACGCCAGGAAGAGGAAAGGTTAAAGGAGGCCAGAGGGAGCCTGTGCAGAACCCTCCCATTAGAGGAGGGTTCACTAAGCGAGCCCATCGGGAGATGCTTTGTTGCAGTGGCCAATCGGCCAGCAGGGGCCATATATATAAAGGGCTGCTCAACAGAGCAGGGGGAGTCTCTCCCTGCCGTGCTGGGCAGCGTAGCAGAGCTGAAGGAGCTTCTGGCTGACTGCTGCCAGACTGAGGCCCTCGAGGAAGGGCAGATAAGGTGCTAGGGCTGTCCCTACTTGCCGTGAAGGAAGTGGCAACACGGACTGCAGTTTGTCCCTGGAGCAAGGGACTAGACTGGTGACGGCAGCAGGCCACTGAGGCAAATGGCTAACTATAGACTGCTGGGTCCTCTGAAAGGGGGGAGGCAGCGGGGCACAGTCAGAGGGCAGTATCCAGAAGAGGACGCCGTGGTCTGGGGAGTGACGTGGGTCCCAGAGTGGTGGAGACAGCAAAGCGAGAGTAGTCACCGAGTAGGCGAGCAAAACACCACCGGAGGAGGGCGCCTTGCAGAAGGACTTGAGCTAATTCCAGAACAGCCAGCAGGCAGTGTCGTGGTAGGGAGTCTGGCTCTGCTACACCCCTTTCTACACAGTCCCTTTCCTTTGTGAAGCTGGAAAGCATCTGGTCAGCTTCACTCTGCTTAGGGTGAAGCTGGGGAGGCTGACTCAGAAATGAAGAACGAGTGGGAGAGAGACACCTTTTGCAGCAGCCAGGAGTGTTTGGAGTGAGTGGGAAAAGGTGGGGAGAGAATGCATCTCCCTGTATCAACCAGGTTGTTTAGGCAGTGAGTGGGGGGAAGTGTGCTGCAAAATTCAGACTCCAAGCGGCTGGAAGCTGATACAATATACAGATTCTTTGAACAGGGTCTAGGAGCAGCACTCTGAAAAGAATCCCAGCAGCTTGGGAGGGTTGGCATCTTGCCTGGTTGATACCCTCTCTGGGGTCTGTGTGTGGGGGTGGGAGGTTGGTATCTCTTGTATTGCTCTTGGCTAGCAGACCTAGTTGAACTCTTACATCATGGGGGCTTTAAAACGAGATTAGGTATCTTCCTAAAAGACCTGCCTTATTCCAGCTTCTGGGGGAAATTCTACAGCCTGTGTATCCAGGAAGTCAGATTAGATGATCCTAGTGGTTTCTTCTGGCCTTGGTGTCTGAAGTTGGGAAGGAAAAGCAGAAGAGAAAAGCTAGGATGGTGCAATAAGTGGGACTTTTTGAGTAGTATTTGTCAAATACATTATCTGGTAGACTTCCCCAGTGTCTGTTTGGTAATTCACATGATAAATGCTGCATTCAACAGCTAGCTCTGGGAGATAGTTTTCTGATGGATTTATTGTGCAACAAATGTGGGAGAAACTTGTCAAATGTACGCAATGAATGTTTGTCTGGCCAGCCCATTAGTGAGATACTAAACTGTATCCAGATACATTATTGCACATTGCAGAGGACATGTCCTTGGGCAGGGTGTGGCAGCACAGGTATTTTTACTCTGGCTAGTAGACTAGGTCCTCGGGCTAATAAGGGTCAGGTCAGTTTTTTTTCAAGACCTGTTCATAACAGCATGATGCATCTCTTTGGCATGTTTTCTTTCTTCCTCTAGGGGGTTCTCTGTGGCACCCATCACTGTACTGCCTCCAATGGGAGTATTTCTAGAGGGGTCCCACGGGGATCTGTATCTGGCCCAGTTCAATTCTGTATCCAATGATCTGCAAACTTTACTACCAATGACCTTGTTTTCTTCCCAGGTGACATAAAATTGGAGGAGTGGTAAATAATGAGAAGCCAGTTTAGTTTCATAGAGTTGAAGGCAGAAGAGACCATCAGATTATCCATTTTGACCTGCACACCCCACACCATCAACCTCACCCAGTGCCCCTGTGTTGAGCCCAATAACTTGGGTAGATGAAGGGATCTGAGTCGTCAGGAGGCTAAGTTCTTGTCATAGGCAGAGGGCAGGAGAGACCGAGATACCACCAAAGCCCGAGGCCTCTACAGTGGCAGGGAACTGATAAGGTGGGAGATGCCCACGCAGTTCATGCTCCATGCTGCAGAAGAAGATGGGTGTGGGGGATGCACGGGCCTCACCAATCTGATTTGGAAGAAAATTTCTTCCCACCTCCAACTCTGGTGTTCAGGTTGACTCTGAGCAAGACTCACCAGACAGACATCTTTTCTTTCCACCTTAGAGCACCAGCCCACCCTGTCCAGCATCCCATCTCCAGCTGTGGCCAGCCCTGATGCTTCAGAGGAAGGCAGGAAAAAACCCAGAACACATCTGACCAATTGTGGTTTAGGGGAGGGAAATTCCTTCTCAACCCCTGCAGGGAACTAGCTGAAGCCCTGAAACCTGATACTGGATTACAGTCAGTGTCATAAAACAGAGCAGCAAGTGTTCAGGGCATTGCAGAACTTCTGTTCTCTCTGTGGCCTATGAAGGGAGAGGACGAATAGGGGGATTAATACAGATTCAGACTCCAAGGTCATAAGAGACCACCGTGGTCATCCAGTTCAAGGCCCCGCACACGCAGATGGTAGGATTTCTTCCAGAAACTGGATTAAAGCTTGTCTTTTAGAAAGATATCTAATCTCAGACTCCAGCTGATGGAGAGTCCACCACCTCCCTGGTAAACTGTTCCATGTTTAATTACCCTCACCACTAGGAAATTGCATCTTATTTCAAAGCTGAAACATCCCCCACTCTCCAGGGATCCCCCACTCTTTTTCCATGTGTCTGAGCCTGTACACAGTGATCAAATCTCCTCTCAGCCTTCCCTTTGATAAACTGAATAGATAGGGCCCTTCATTTTCAGTTTTGATTTTATTTATTTTTTCTTGGGATTTTATCAGTGATTTTACCACAACAACAAAAACAGGTGAAAATCAGTGAAAAAAAATATTAATTTTTCTGGGTAAATATCAGTTTTTGTGTGTGTGTGTGTGTGTGTGTGTGTGTGTGTGGACGGAAAGATGGGGTGAAAAGTATTCAGTAGATTAATGCTTTGAATTCCGTTCATCAGTGTGGTTTGCTGCAGAACTAAAACAGAATTCAGAACACAGTGCTGCCACTTCTGAGTTTAAGAAAACAATATCTCTAATCCCTAAATAAAACTTTTCGTTTGAGTAAACAGTTTACTGGTGTAGACTTAGAACTGTTATTCAATGTAAATATTTCTAGGCTAATTGGGCCACACCATTTGCAGCGCATACACTCAACTTCATCCTTTTCTCCTGTTTTTTTTTTTAATTTATTAATTTTCAAATGCTTCCTTGTGTTCTGAAGCATATTCTGACACAGATTTTTGTTTTCTTCCCATTTTAGTGGGTCAAATCTTTAAACCATTATCTGCTAACAGCTTGAAATGTGTACGTGGTGGGTGTGAGATTCATCAGTACGTTCAGATGCGCACGCACTTCAGAGCTTGCCTGTTGGTTTATTGTGTGTCTCTTCTAGACTAATACTGAGCCTTACTTCACCAGGCAGCTTTGCACAGACCCACAGACTAATGTATTATCGTAATACACCTATCTTATGCCATGTACTGTATTTTCCTAATAAAATAAGTTATTTTTTATATATTTGAATGATATAAAAGTAGGGTGACAGTGGGGGGAGGTGGGAGGAGAAGAGAGAAGAATACTACTTTTCATAAAACCAGGGCATTTTTTGGTAAAAATCAGTTTAAACTGAAAACGAAGGGGCTTATGAACAGACAGCTTAAGGCTTGTTTTCCAGCCCCTGGGTCATTTGTGTGGCCTGTCTTTGAACTCTCTGCACACTCTTTTTGAAGTGCAGACACTAGAACTGGACACAGTACCCTATCGTCTTATCAGTGCGGTGTGTAGAGGCAAGTTCACTTCCCTAATTCTGCTTTTATACATCGAATAATTGCATTAGCCATTTTTGCTACAGCATTGCATTGACCGCTCATGTTGAGGTGATGATCAGTGATGGTCCCCAAGTCCTTGAATCACCGCCTTCAAAGTCAGTCCCTATTCTGTAGGTATAACCTGTGCTCTTGGTTCCCAGAGGCATTACCTTGCATTTGGTGGCATTAGAACACATTTTGATGCATTTAACTAGGCAATTCAGATCACTAACAGTAGCCTGTCCTCATTATTTACTACCCCACCGATCCTTGTCATGTGCAAACCTTATTAGTAAAGATTTTATATTGTATAAATGATTATTTAAAATTTAACATTTTTATCAGCATTGAACAAAGAATCAATCCCTGGCAGACCTCGCTAGAAACAGCCCTGCTCATTCACATCTTTCCATTAATAACTGCTTTTGGAGATCAGTCAGTGAGCCAGTCTTTAGTCCTCCTAATGTGCCCTGTTAATTCGATGAATTTTTTTTTTTTTTAATCAAAATGTTATGTGGTACTAAGTCTAATTACTTAGATTTCTCTGGCTGCTGTAGTTGCCTTTATCAACTGGACTTGTAATCCTGCATCTCCCTCCCACCAAAAGCAGCCTATCTTCTGTGAAACTGGGCTGACTAGCCTAGGCGCTGACACCGTGGGTGCTCCGGGGCTGGAGCACCCATGGGGAAAAATTAGTGGGTGCTCTGCACCCACCGGCAGCCAAGCATGAGATCAGACTAGATTCCAAGGCCAGAAGGGACCACTGTGATCATTTAGTCTGACGACCTGTACAACACAGACCAGAGAACTCCCCAAAATAATTCCCAGAGCAGATCTTTTAGAAAAACCTCCAACTTGATTTTAAAATGGTCAGGGATGGAGAATCCACCGCATCCCTTGGTAAATTGTTCCGATGCTTAATTACTCCCTGTTAAAATATATTCCTTAATTCCTGAATTTGTCTACCTTCAACTTCTAGCTAATGGATTGTTAGGCCTTTCTCTGCTAGACTGAAGATCTCATTATTAAATACTTGTTCCACATGTAGATACTTACAAACTGCAATCAAGCCACCCTTAATGTTCTTTGTTAAGCTAAAGAGATTCAAGGAACTCGGTCACTACAAAGCAGGTTTTCCAATCCTGTAATCATTCTCATGGCTCTTCTTTGAACCCTCTATAATTTATCAACCTCTTTCTTGAATTGTGGGCACCAGAACTGGACACAGCATTCCAGCAGTGCCAGATGTAGAGGTAAAATTACCTCTCCACTCCTACTCGGCTTCCCCCCCCCCCCCTTATGCATCCCAGGGTGGCATTCGCTCTTTTGGTCACAGCATCACACTGGGAGCTCACGTTCAGCTGTTTATCCACCACCACGCCCACATCTCTTTCAGAGTCTCTGCTTCCCAGGATAGCCGCTCTCCTGTAAGTTTAGCCCACATTCTTTGTTCCTAGATGGAAATGTTCACATTTAGCCGTATTTAAACGCATGATGAGGTGATCATAATGGTCCCTTCTGGCTTTTACACCTGTGCATTATTGTGTTCCCATCATGTCCATTCCCTCCCCCATAAATAGTCCCAGCCTTTTCATTTCCTCTTCATGGGGGAGGTTTTCCAGGCTTGTAAAGGGGTTCACTCATTGCAGAAGTGCCCACTAATCTCCAGGTGGGGCATCTTTCACATTGTTGCCCCCGCCGACAGTTGTTCCTTGCTGCACTGGTCTCTTTTGTAACCCAGCCCTCCAGACAGGTCACAATCTTAATGTCCACCCCTTTTGGGGTAATGAAATTCAGCAAATAATTCCAAGACCCATAGGTGCCGACTTCTGCTCACGCCAGTGGGTGCTCTACCCCCATCTGCCCCGGCCCCATCCCGCTCCCATTCCAACCCCTTCCCCAAAGTCCCTGCCCCTCTTTCCCCACCTCCTTCCCTGAGCGTGCCACGTTCCCGCTCCTCCCTCCCCCCCCGAGCTTGCTAGCACTGGGAAGTAGGAAGAGCAGTAGGGACATGGTGCGCTCAGGGGAGGAGGTGGAGGAGGAGGTGAGGTTGGGAGGGGAGGGGACCTTGGCTGCCGGTGGGTGCAGAGCACCCACAAATTTTTCCCCATGGGTGCTCCAGCCCCGGAGCACCCACGGAGTCGGCGCCTATGCCAAGACCTTGCGTCAGATCTCCGGCCCCTGACTCTGGGCTCATGCCACTTTGCCAGTGGCTGGTAGGGGAACCCAGGCCCCCCCTCCTATGCAGGTTTCCAGCTCAGAGAGCCTATAACCAGCAGCCAAGGTTGCACAACTGAAACAGGCTGTCAAGTGTGCTGAGCACAGCATGTGACTGAGCACACACTGACCCGTCACTTTGAAGTTAACATTCGATTTCCTGTTTCAGAGTCGCAGCCGTGTTAGTCTGTGTCAGCAAAAAGAACCGGAGTACTTGTGGCACCTTAGAGACTAACACATTGATTGGAGCATAAGCTTCGTGGGCTACAGCCCACTTTATCAGATGCATAGAATGGAACATACAGGAGAGAGAGAGAGAGAGAGAGACACACACACACACACATACAGAACATGAAAAGGTGGAAGTAGCCATACCAACTCTAAGGCTATGTCTACACTACAGAATTAGGTCGGATTTATAGAAGCCGGTTTTATAGAAACCGGTTGTATGCAGCCGATTGTGTGTGTCCCCACCTAAAATGCTCTAAGTGCATGAAGTCGGCGGACCGCGTCCACAGTACCGAGGCTAGCGTCGACTTCCGGCGCATTGCACTATGGTACCTATCCCACAGTTCCCGGAGCCTCTGGCGCCCATTGGAATTATGGGTTGAGATCGCAATGCCCGAATGATGCAAAGCAGTGCCGCGAGGGGTTCTGGGTACATTGCGTCAGGCCCCTCCCCCGCCGTCACAGCAACGGCAGACAATAGATTCGCGCCTTTTTACCTGGGTTACCTGTGCAGACAACATACCACGCCAAGCATTGAGCCCGCTCAGCTCAGCTTACCGTCACCATATGTCTTCCGGGTGCCGGCAAACGTGGGACTGCATTGCTAAACAGCAGCAGCAGCTTACTGCCTTTTGGCGGTAGACGGTGCAGCATGACTGGTAGCCTTCATTGGCGATCTGGGTGCAGGCAGCTGTGGGGCTGGCAGCCGTGGTGCTGCATTGCACCAGCCCCTTGCCTTTTGGTAGAAGATGGTTTATTACGATTGGTAACCGTCGTCATCGTACTGCAGTGGCTGTCGATCATGGGCACCCGGGCAGACAATGATGGTTATCAGTCGTAGTATGCTATTTTCTGCCAAGTGCCCAGTATTGTCTGCTAAGCACCCAGAAGAGGCCGATGGCGATCTGGGTGCTGGCAGACATGGGGCTGGCAGACGTGGGTCTAGATTGCTACACAGCAGCAACCCCTTGCCTTTTGGGCAGTAGATAGCATATTACGATTGGTATCCATCATTGTCGTACTGCAGTGGGTATCAGATGGTGCAATAGACCTGAAGGCTAACTGCCAAGCGCCCAGTATTTGCTGCCAAGCACCCAGAAAATGCCAAGGGCTATCAGTCATGCTGCACCGTCGTCTTAAGATGTAAAAAATAGATTTATTCTCCATTCATTTGCTTCCCCCCTCCCTCCTGCTAAACCCAGGCTTTTGAGTGCAATCTTTGGGGGGGGGGCATTCTGTGTGACAGTTGTTTGTGTTTCTCCCTGATGCAAACCCACCTTTCTTGATTTTAATTCCCTGTACCTGTACGCGGTGTCACTTGCCCCTCCCTCCCTCTCTCCCTCCCTCCCTTCTTCCCCTGGTCCGTCAGATACTACTTTCGCGCCTTTTTTCAGACCAGACGCCATAGCCAGCACTGGGATCATGGAGCCCGCTCAGATCACCGCGGCAATTCTGAGCACTATGAACACCACGCGCATTGTCCTGGAAAACATGCAGAGCCTCCTGGACATGCCAAAGCCAAACCAGGACCAGCTGAGGAGGAGGCGATTGCAGCGCGGCGACGATAGTGATGAGGAAATTGACATGGACCTCTCACAAGGCACAGGCCCCAGCAATGTGGAAATCTTGGTGTTACTGGGGCAGGTTCATGCCGTGGACCGCCGATTCTGGGCCCGGGAAACAAGCACAGAGTGGTGGGACCGCATCGTGTTGCAGGTCTGGGACGATGCCCAGTGGCTGCGAAACTTTCGCATGCGTAAGGGCACTTTCATGGAACTTTGTGACTTGCTTTCCCCTGCCCTGAAGCGCCAGAATACCAGGATGAGAGCAGCCCTCACAGTGGAGAAGCGAGTGGCGATAGCCCTGTGGAAGCTTGCAACGCCAGACAGCTACCGGTCAGTCGGGAATCAATTTGGAGTGGGCAAATCTACTGTGGGGGCTGCTGTGATCCAAGTTGCCAGGGCAATGAGAGACCTGGTGATATCAAGGGTAGTGACTCTGGGAAACGTGCAGACCATAGTGGATGGCTTTGCTGCAATGGGATTCCCAAACTGGTGGGGCCATAGACGGAACCCATATCCCTATCTTGGCACCGGCGCACCAAGCCGCCGACTACATAAACCGCAAGGGGTACTTTTCAATGCTGCTGCAAGCCCTGGTGGATCACAAGGGACGTTTCACCGACATCAACGTGGGCTGGCCGGGAAGGGTACATGATGCTCGCGTCTTCAGGCAGTCTCTTCTGTTTCGAAAGCTGGAGGAAGGGACTTTCTTCCCGGACCAGAAAATAACCATTGGGGATGTTGAAATGCCTATCGTGATCCTTGGGGACCCAGCCTACCCCTTAATGCCATGGCTCATGAAGCCGTACACAGGCAGCCTGGACAGTAGTCAGGACCTGTTCAACTACAGGTTGAGCAAGTGCCGAATGGTGGTGGAATGTGCATTTGGCCGTTTAAAAGCGCGCTGGCGCAGCTTACTGACTCGCTCAGACCTTAGCGAAAAGAATCTCCCCATTGTTATTGCTGCTTGCTGTGCGCTCCACAATATATGTGAAAGTAAGGGGGAGACATTTATGGCGGGGTGGGAGGTTGAGGCAAATCGCCTGGCCGCTGATTACGCGCAGCCAGACACCAGGGCGGTTAGAGGAGCACAGCAGGGCGCGGTGCGCATCAGAGAAGCGTTGAAAACCAGTTTTGTGACTGGCCAGGCTATGGTGTAAAACTTCTGTTTGTTGCTCCTTGATGAACCCTCTGCCCCTCCCCCACCACCCTGTTAACTCTACTTCCCTGCAAACCAACCACCCCACCCTCCCCTACTACCCTCCCCCCTTCGAGCACCACTTGCAGAGGCAATAAAGTCATTGTTGCTTCACATTCATGCATTCTTTATTACTTCAGCACACAACTAGGGGGATAATTGGAAAGGTAGCCCGGGATGGGTGGGGGAGGAGGGAAGGAAAAGGACACACTCCAATTTAAAACTTTAAAACTTATTGCTATGGAAATCATCTAGGGTGGAGTGAGTGGGTGGCCGAAGGCCCCCCCACCGTGTTCTTGGGCGTCTGGGTGAGGAGGCAATGGGACTTGGGGAGGAGGGCTGCTGGTTACAGAGGGGCTGTAGCGGCGGTCTCTGCTCCTGCTGCCTTTCCTGCAGCTCAACCATACGCAGGAGCATATCACTTTGATGCTCCAGCAGCCGGAGCATCGACTCTTGCTTTCTGATTACAAGTTGACGCCACCTCTCCTCTTCAGCCCGCGTTTCAGCACGCAACTTCTCCTCTTCAGCACGCCACCTCTCCTCTCGCTCATATTGGGCTTTTTTAAAATCAGTCATTGACTGCCTCCACGCATTCAGCTGTGCTCTGTCAGCGTGGGAGGCAGTCTGAAGTTCAGTAAACATTTCGTCACGCGTCCTTCGCTTCCTTCTTCGAATATTCACTAGCCTCTGCGAAGGAGTAAGATTTGCAGCTGGTGGAGAAGGGAGAGGTTGTTAAAAAAGATACATTTTAGAGAACAATGGGTAGACTCTTTCACGTTAGATTTTGCTGTTCACAACATCACACAGCACATGTGCTTTCGTTACAAGGTCGCATTTTTCCTCTTATATTGAGAGTCTCCTGGTTTGGTGTGAGAGATCACTCACGCAGTGCCAGGACACAGATTTCAGCTTGCAGGCAGCCATGGTAAGACATATAGTCTTTGGGCTTTTTTAACCTTCTTAACATGTGGGGATGGTTTCAAACAGTTCTGCCCTCATTTCCCATACCAAGCACCCGTGCCATTTAAAATGGGTTTGCAATGTAAAAGGAGGGGCTGCGATTTCAGGTTTAACATGCAGCACAAACCCAACTAACTCCCCTCCCCCTCACACCCAATTCTCTGGGATGGTCACTTCACCCCTCCCCCCCACCGCGTGGTTAACAGCGGGGAATATTTCTGTTCAGCAGAGCAGGAAGGGGCACCTCTGAATGTCCCCTTAATAAAATTGCCCCATTTTAACCAGGTGACCGTGAATGATATCACTCTCCTGAGGATAACAAAGAGCGATAAGGAATGGATGTTGTCTGCATGCCAGCAAACACCGGGACCATACGCTGCCATGCTTTGTTATGCAATGATTCCAGACTACGTGCTACTGGCCTGGCGTGGTAAAGTGTCCTACCATGGCGGACGGGATAAGGCAGCCCTCCCCAGAAACCTTTTGCAAAGGCTTTGGGAGTACATGAAGGAGAGCTTTCTGGAGATGTCCCTGGAGGATTTCCGCTCCATCCCCATACACGTTAACAGACTTTTCCAGTAGCTGTACTGGCCGCGATTGCCAGGGCAAATTAATCATTAATCATTAAACACGCTTGTTTTTAAACCATGTGTAATTTTTGCAAAGGTACACTCACCAGAGGTCCCCTGTGTGCCCTCAGGGTCTTGGGTCAGTTCGGGGGTTACTGTTTCCAGGTCCAGGGTGACAAACATATCCTGGCTGTTGGGGTAACTGGTTTCTCCGCTTCCTTGCTGCTGTGAGCTATCTATGTTCTCTCCATCCTCATCTTCCTCGTCCGCCGAACCCGCTTCCCCGTTTGCAGAGAGGGACTCATAGAACACGCTTGGGCTAGTGGTGGCTGCACGCCCTAGAATGGCATGCAGCTCCGCGTAGTAGCGGCATGTTTGCGGCTCTGCCCCGGACCTTCCGTTTGCGTCTCTGACTTTGTGGTAGGCTTGCCTTAGCTCCTTAATTTTCACGCGGCACTGCCGCGCGTCCCTGTTATGGCCTCTGTCCTTCATGGCCTTGGAGATCTTTTCTAATGTTTTGCCGTTTCTTTTACTGTTTCGGAGTTCGGCGAGCACTGCTTCATCTCCCCAGATGGCGATCAGATCCTGTACCTCCCGTTCGGTCCAGGCTGGAGCTCTTCTGCGATCCTGGGACTGGGACTGGGACTCCATCATGGTTACCTGTGCTGATGGGCTCTGCATGGTCACCTGTGCTCTCCACGCTGAGCAAACAGGAAATGAAATTCAAACGTTCGCGGGGCTTTTCCTGTCTACCTGGCCAGTGCATCTGAGATGAGAGTGCTGTCCAGAGCGGTCACAATGAAGCACTGTGGGATAGCTCCCGGAGGCCAGTAATGTCGAATTCCGTCCACACTAACCCAATTCCGACCCCCTAAGGCCGATTTTATCGCTAATCCCCTTGTCGAGGTGGTGTTAGGAAACCGGTTTAAAGGGCCCTTTAAGTCGACAGAAAGGGCTTCGTAGTGTAAACGTGTCCAGGCTTAAGTCGATTTAACGCGGCTAAAGTCGACCTAAACTCGTAGTGTAGACCAGGCCTAAGAGGCTAATTAATTAAGATGAGCAATTATCAGCAGGAGGAAAAAAAACTTTTGTAGTGATAATCAAGATGGTCCATTTCAGACAGTTGACAAGAGGTGTGAGGATACTTAACATGGGGAAATAGATTCAATGTGTGTAATGACTCAGCCATTCCCAGTCTCTATTCAAGCCTAAGGTAATGGTATCTAGTTTGCATATTAATTCAAGTTCAGCAGTTTCTCGTTGGAGTCTGGTTTTGAAGCTTTTCTGTTGCAAAATTGCCACCTTTAAGTCTGTTACTGAGTGACCAGAGGGGATGAAGTGTTCCCCTACTAGTTTTTGAATGTTATGATTCCTGATGTCAGATTTGTGTCCATTTATTCTTTTGCGTAGAGACTGTCCAGTTTGGCCAATGTACACGGCAGAGGGGCATTGCTGGCACATGATGGCATATATCACATTGGTAGATGTGCAGGTGAATGAGCCCCTGATGGCATGGCTGATGTGATTAGGTCCTATGATGGTGTCACTTGAATAGATATGTGGACAGAGTTGGCATCGGGCTTTGTTGCAAGGATAGGTTCCTGGGTCAGTGTTGTGTGGTTGCTGGTGAGTATTTGCTTCAAGTTGGGGGGCTGCCTGTAAGCGAGGACTGGTCTGTCTCCCAAGATCTGTGAGAGTGAGGGATCATCTTTCAGGATAGGTTGTAGATCTTTGATGATGCGCTGGAGAGGTTTTAGTTGAGGGCTGAAGGTGACGGCTATTTCCTGTGCACACATTACATAAGGCAACTGCCGGTCATTCATTATAACGGGAGAGAGAAGCTGAAGACAATATAGGTAATGTTATTAGTTTCCTGCAGTGTCTCACATCTTTGATCTTAAGGTTGCCTGAACACAGTTGCATACATAATATAAAGGCAATTAAGGCATGAAAGGGACTTGTCACCTACAAGCTAATTTGGTTACTTCTAACAGGACATAGGTAAACGCCCACAATGGTTAGAGAGGGCTAGCCTAATTACCATTTCTTTGATATCCACACACCAGTGAATTGTCCTGATTATAATTGCAATGCCTCTTGTTAAGTTGTTATGGGTCATACATAAGGCTATGATTTAGTCACGGGGGTCATGGCAGTCATGGATTCCGTGACTTTACCAGACCTCCATGACTTCTAGGGCTTCAGGAGGAGGAGGCAGGACTGTGTTCCCCTGCCCTGCAACTGGGGCTGGCTGGAACCAGGACTCTGTAGCCTCAGCCCTGCGGCTTCCGCCAGGGGCTGTAGCTGGGGCCATGCACCTCCGCCCTGCGGCTTCCACCGGGGCTGCGCGCCTTTGCCCAGGGGTGTCCTGGGCTTGGCAGGGGCTGCAGCCGGGACCGTGTGCCCTAGCCCCGCGGTGTCCTGGGCTTGGCAGGGGCTGCAGCCGGGACTGTGCGCCTCCCCTTGCGGCTTTCCAGGGCTGTGTGCCCCCGCCCCGCTGCGGCTGGGACTTGGCAGGGGCTGCAGTTGGGGCTGCATACTCCTGTCCTACAGCTGCAACCAGCTTTGGAGTGGGGGCTGTGTGGCCCCTGTGGCTGTGCCCCGCACTGCGGCCATGGAGGTGGGCTCGGCCTGTTAGTCCTCCCCATGGGACTCCATTCCTCCCCCTACCTAGCCCTGCCCCCCTCCGCTCCCCAGTTATTTTTAGTAAAGTAACAGACAGGTCAAGGGCTCTGAATTTTCGTTTATTGCCTGTGACCTGTTTGTGGCTTTTACTAAAAATAACTGTGATACGGCGATTGCTTCCAGAGGAAAGCAGCATCAGGAAAGTACTGGTGAATTTGTAGCTGTCTCTAGTGCAGTAAGTGTGGTGTCTCTTGAGGACAGTTTATCACACTCTGTTTCCTCTTCGCTCCAGCTCTCTGCTCATCTGAGACTGGAGGATGGTCAGCACTGGTTGCCATTTTGGTGAGGGGTCTGACTACAGGTTGGAACCGCTGCTCATAAACGAGGACATTTTAATTTCCCCTCCTCCTCTGCGCGATCGCAGGAAAAGATCTATTTGATTGTGCAGCTCCTCTCATGGCCAGTGCAGCATTGCATCCCTTTCATGAAAAAAGATAACAGGACACAAAGGGGAAGAGTGAGGGCACATAAGTAGGTCACTGTATGTACCTCTTCCATATGTGAATGGATATTATTGTACCCTTTCCTGAGGCATGAGTTAGTTTTTTCTCCAAGGGTGCTACAGTAGGTAGCTCTTTCTATGCTGAGTGGGTTAGTGTCTCTTTTCTCAATGTTGTTAGAGAGGCTGCAGCCCGTTTCTGGATGTTGATTGTGAGGCATCTCCTATCCCCAAAGTGCATGCACACCTGGTGAGCTTCCTGTATGCTCTCCTAGTTCCTGTGCGGGTGTGCCGAATCAGAGAGCTGGAAATCCCTTGTATGCACCTCCAACGCTGGGGCTGTTACAAGACCTGCCTGTAATAGGCATGTGGGATCCATCATAGTCTGTTTATAACGTTGAGAATATTTTAGTAGAGCTAATAGTGCCTTTCGCATTTGGCCAGCTTTGGGGCTAGATTCTACGGTATCTGCTTCAATATTTTGGCAGTGGGTCAGGTTTTAAGTCCCAAATAAATAGTGCTTTTGGCCTTGTTTGGAGAATGACTCCAGAATTCACCTTGCTGTTAGGTAATACTTCCTGATACTTGGCCTGAATTGTTCCTTCCTTATCCTAATCCCCATGAATCACACACAATTCTTCTCCTCTTGGTGTTTACATCCAGCCTGTATTTGTAGCCTTTTAGCCATCTGTCCCCACTTAGCTATTGCTCAGCCAAGCTCTTTAAATTGGAGTGGTGCCTCCCTCCATACTGACTAGTCATAGAATCATACAAGGGTAGGGCTGGCAGGACCTTGAAGTCCAGTTCAGACCCCTGCGCCGAGGCATGACCAAGTAAACCTGGCCTGTCCTTAACTGGTGTTTGTTCAAACTGTTCTTAAAAACCTCCAATAATGGGGATTCCACAGCCTCCCTTAGAGTTAGATATTAGGAAAAACTTTCTAATCTAAATATCCCTTGCTGCAGATTAAGCCCATTTTTGCTTCCTTCAGTGGAAATGGAGAAAAACTGATCATCGTCGTCCTTTATAACAGCCCTTAACATAATTGAAAATTATCAGGTTCCCCCTCAACCATCTTTTCTCAAGATGAAACATGCCCAGTTTTTTAATCTTTCCTCAGAGGTCAGGTATTCTAACCCTTTTCTCATTTTTGTTGCTCACCTCTGGACTCTCTCCAGTTTGTCCTGATCTTTCCTAAAGTGTGGTGCCCAGAATTGGACACACCACTCCAGCTGAGGCCTTATGAGTGTCAAGTAGAGTAGACACAAAAGGGAATTTTCCTAACACGCAATGCTCCTGTTAATCTCCCCCAGAAGATTAGCCTTTTTCACAACTGCATCACATTGCTGACTCCTATTCAATTTGTGACCCACTGTAACCCCCAGATCCTTTTCAGCAGTACTACTGTCTAGCTAGTTATTCCCCATTTTGTAGTTGTGCAAAATGTGTAGTTTGCTTTTTTCCCTTCCTAAGTGGTGTATTTTGTACTTTGTTCTTTATTGAATTTATCTTGTTGATTTCAGACCAATTCTCACATTTGTCAAGATCATTTTGAATTCTAATCCTGTCCTCCAAATTGCTTGCAGTCCTTCCTAGCTTGGTTTAGCCTGCAAATTTTATAAGCACACTCTCCACTCCCTTATCCAACTTCTTAATGAAAATGCTGAATATACCAGACCCAGGTCTGACCCCTGCAGGATCCCACGGGGTACACCCTCCCAGAATAATAGCAAGGCATTGATAACTACTTCTTTAGTACAATCTTTCAACCTGTTGTACACCTGCCCTGTAGTAATTTCTTCTAGCCCACATTTCCTTAGTTTGCTTATGAGAATGTGATGTGGGACTGTCAAAAGCATGAATAAAATCAAAATATGTCTCATCTGCTGCTTTCCCCCCACATCCACTAGGCTAGTGACCCTGTCAAATTCCAGCTCTCTGGTTTTCCAAGCACTCCCTGGATATGATCTTCTTTCCACTGATCCCTCCATCCCTGGCTGCCTCTCTCTCCTCCTCTGACTTTAATCCATTATTAGCCTTTGACTTCTACAAGGAATCCTACAAAAAGTGGAAACGGGGATGAATTGCTAAGGAGGAGTACAAAAGAATAATGTAAGCATGTAGGGACAAAATCAGAGTAAGGCAAAAATGTTACACCTAGCAAGGGACATAAAAGGTAATAAGAAGAGGTTCTATAAATACATTAGGAACAGGGTGGATTTGATTTAAATCACTAGTCAGGAAGACTCAATTTAATCATGGGTTTCTACATAAAAGTGCATTCTTGTTGGTTGTTATAACCTTAATACATATTCTTCACAACTCAGAGATGTTGGTTTCATTTTTAGAAGGTACACACTATACATTTTAAAAGTGATTTATTTTGAAAGCTTTTCAGACTAGTTTTATAGCTATATCAGAAATGAATGATAGTTTGGTTATTTCATTTACCAAAGGTAATTAATTGAAGCAGCTATTTATGAAGTCATTGGGAGGTGAACTATCTCCAATTCAACAGGTTAATCATTAATATTTGGAGGATTTTCTTGCCACGCTGTGTTAGGGGGAGAACATCACCAGACAGATATTTAAATTGTTTTATTTAACTAAAACAACAATGTTCGGTATTCCAAATTTTTTTCTTCAACAGCAAACATAATATTTTAACAAAACAAGCGCATGCATTTTTGAATTTAGTTAAACATTCAAGTTTTTTTTAATCAGGTTTGTTTTTGTTAAAATTGTTTAACTAAAATAGTTGATTTTAATTTTTTTTTTTTAATTTTATTTATGTCAGCCAGGTCAACATGAGAAACTTAAAATATTGGCTTCTACAGCTAATTCAGTCGTCTTCAACTTCATTTTCCTGTTTGTTCATAATCTGGAAAAGAAAAACAAGCTTTCCTGCTTTTTCAGGTTCCAAACGATTTCTCAATTTGGAATGAATTAGTCCAAAGGAAGAAAATATTCTTTCTACTCTGGCAGAAGAAGCTACTGCTGTTAAAAGTGAGATTATCGCTTCAACAGTCTCTGAATCCAAGTGCTTAAGTGACTTCCACCTGTTCACTGGTGTGACTTTCTTTTAAAACATCATCAGCAAACATATTTCTTGAATGGTTCTTATTCACGAACTGGGTCTCTTTTTATGGCCTGTTGCCATTATAGGTTTTCCCTTTTAGTGTTAGAATAGTATGGTAGATCTCAAATCAAAGAAGACTACACTCAGACCTCAAGACTTCTGGAATATATTGCTCAAACAGTTTCACTTTTGTTTCTACTGCCTGTCCCTCCCTTCTCACATTTATCTCCAGACTTCTTTTCCTTGTCCAGATCTATTCCGCCCCCAACAATCTTCTATTCATTGAACTTTTTGAAACTTTGCACTTTTAGAGAGAGGTAAGGGATTGACTGTGTACACAAATTTGCAGAGGGACAATATGGTTGAGGTCTGTTATTTCTCACCTCTATATATTCTTTCTTTATTTAAAAACATTTTTGCTGTTAACAAGCATGTTATCTCTGGAGACACAAATCCATAGTTTGAGAACCGCAAAACTAAGCACCTCTGATGGTATCTTCTAGACTGAGCACTGAGTCCCATTGGGTAGATAGAAAGATTAACCTAAATAATCTATACAGAAGCCCCCAGATTCCCATAAAAATGGGTCCCTAATCCATGAACTATTGGAACTCATTTACAAAACTTTTCTTAAACATTACATGAATATATTGTCTCATACTATAGAATTAGAATTTATAATCCCTATTCCATGATGAGATACGTTATAGCTCAAAGATATCTTAATTAAAACTATCTTTAGATTGGATTTTTTTGATAAAATGCTTTTTGAGGAAAAAACCTATTTAAATAAAAAAATCCGATTTTTTTTTTAAATCATTGATATTTTTATCCACTCTGATTAGAAACGAGAAAAGCAATGGACCTACACTTTCCTTTGTTTATCAGGGAAAGAGAGCTAATAACAGATTACATCAAGATGGTTAGTGCCTGTTTTGCTTCAGTCTTTAATAAAGCTTAATGGTGACCAGATACTTAACATAATTAATATTAACCACAAGGGGGAAGGAACACAAGCTAAAACAGGGAAAGAATAGGTTAAAGAATATTTAGATAAGTTAGACATATTAAAGTCATCAGGGCCTGATGAAATTCACCCTAGAGTAGAGTACTTAAGGAACTAGCTGAATCAATCTTGGAACCATTAGCGATGATCTTGAAGAACTCCTGGAGGATGGACAGGTAAGGTACTGGAGAAGGGTGAACATAGTACTAGCTTTAAAAAGGGGACCAGAGAGGACCTGGGGAATTATAGACTATCAGCTAAACTTTAATACTCAGGAAGATACTAGAACAAATAATGAAACAATCTGTTTGTAAGCAGAGAGAGGATAATGGGGAAATAAATAATAGCCAGCATTGATTTGTCAAAAACAAAGTATAGTTATCAATGGTTTGCTGCCAAACTGGGCGGACATATCTGATGGGATTCTGCAATGGTCTGTCTTGGGTCTAGTGCTAGTCAAAAGTTTTATTAATGACTTGGAGTGGAGAGTATACTTATAACACTTGCAGATAACACCAAGTTGGGAGATGTTCCAAACACTTTGGAGGATAAAAATAGAATTCAAAAGGACCTTGACAAACTGGAGAATTGGTCTGAAATCAGCAAGGTGAAATTCATAGAGACAAGTGCAAAGTTCTGCACTTTGGAAAGAAAAATGAATTGCACAGGTACAAACTGAGGAATAACTAGCTAGGCAGTGCCACATTTGTTGTACCTGGAGCCCTCTGGCGTTCTACTCAATCACTTCATCAAAATTTCAGAACAGAACGCGTCGTCACAATGGCAAACAGGCTGCCCGAGCTGCGGGCTCCTTGGTGATGGCATTGGAAATTTGCTTTAGTTCACTGCTCTTAGTAAGATGGAGAAAGGGGACTTACAGTTCCTGCTGCTCTGCCGCTGGGATTGCATGCTCTCAGTTTCAAATGCTGTGCCCTCTAGCATGTTCAGACGGGATGTGTGGTCTCATGATCCCATAGTGTTTCCCCAGCCTTCTAAAGGAGGCAACTGATCATTGTCTTCTCCTCCTGAGTATTCCCTTCCCAGGAAGCCTTCCCCACTTTTCATGCAAAAGCAAATGAAGGTTATTTTTACATCTTTAGATTAATCTTCTTATTTTTAGCATCAAACTCCTGGGGCACACACTAGGAAAGCTTGTTACCGTCCCCTGTTTTATTGTGTGGACAGGGGCTTGGCCATCGCTCTGAGAAGGGTTTTATTGGAACCCTCCAAGCTTAGAAAAGAATTCAAGTTTAAATACAGACCAGTGAGAGCCTGTTAGTAACTGCTCTTCCTATGTAGACTTGTGTGCCACGTGCAGGTGCACAGGGTTAATATCCCTGCTCTCTGCCTTCTCACCAGAAAAGTGTAAGTTCTTGTGTCCAACACAAGGTGGCGCTCATGTACTTCTTATCTGGCTCTGCCCAGTTCTCCTGTGTGCTTGAACCAAGCATATTGGAGAGATGTTGTGTCCCTCTGGGGACCTTGTCCTAGATAAGGGCTCCTGAATCTGCGGTCAGCCTCTGTTGTTTCGTCAGAGGATTCCCTTCAGGGCTGCTAAAAGCTGCTGCTTACAGATTTTGCCTGGAGCAACAATGTACGGTGCTCCTTCGGCATGCCCGGTTTCTGCTGCTCTAGAACTAAAAACATTTGGCATGATTACATAGCACTGTCACTGAACTACTGGACTGCCTTCTGCTATGCTGCACTGAGCTTGTAGAGAAGGAATTTCTTCAGGGAGAACCCCAGAAATTCTCCAGCCCTCCTAGAAATCAGTTGTCAACAGAAAAATTGTGTTGCTTAGAGCTGCTCATTTGGAGAGGTAAGGTACGCAGTATAATCTATGCTGCAACTTGAGTGATCTCCGATCCTAAAGCAGAGTGAAGAACATTTTATAAAACCAAGGCTATTGCGGAAATCTTATTTTAAGCCCCATTTCTCTGCTTATTCCATATGCAAAGACTTCCTCCCCCAATTGCTTCTCACTCATGCCTCTTCATTCCCTCGTGTGTGAACAAGGGGTAAAGTTGCACGCAAAAATGTTGTTAGGGTTACGGGGGCTCACCACTGCCCCGTGCTCCTTGTGCTTATCCAGAGCTCAAATACTGGCAAGCCAGGGCCTTCCGAGCTAAGGTGACCCCTCCCTCACAGCCTTAATGCTGCCCCTGTGCTCCCTGTCCTAGGGAGTCCCTCAGGGACATCACAGTACCTTTACCCTCTCCCCCGGCTCTGCCAGCCAGCAGCAGGTGTTGCCCAGAGCACGGCACGTGTCCGTGGGCTGTGTGAATAGGAGGGCTGACTGGGCGTTATGATGGGCACAGACAGTGGCAGGCTGCGTTGGGGAGAGGTGAATTGTGATATTCCCAGTTCCTATAGCCATCCCCAGGGCGGGCAGAGTTAAGGCTGGGTTGTGTGGGAAATGTCACCCCAACTCAGCATTTCCTGGCTTTGGGAGGAGTGTTGAATCAAATGCTCGTGCTCTGCGAGGGCACGGGGAGCATGGGCGGTGCTGGGTGCCAGCACCACAAACTCTAGTCCAAAGGGGGGAAATAGCCTGTCATTGTAATCCCCTCAGTGGTGCATCGGTCCTCACTAATCAGTGCCCCAGGGCACTACTGGGTACAGGTGCTTCTGGGGCCTTCCAGTGGAATCTGTCACAGGGGCGTGAGCCCTTGTAGGGGCGGCCGCTTTTTAGGAGGAGCTGTTTCCATGAACAGGGCGGGAGTAACAGAAGTGGGGCCTGACCCACCTCCACTAACACAGGTGTGTTCCCTGCACAGGACCCAGGAGCCTGGCGTGCAGTGCTCTGCCTTGACCCAAGTAGGCTCCACCTTTTAAAGGCACAGTGTCACTGTGCTTTGCTCTGATGCACATGAGTGGCACTTCCTAGTGATTTTTCCAATGCAGCCATTGTGGGAGGATCTGTGGGACAGAAGGGCTAACGTGCGCTCTCCTGTTCCTGTAGGGTGAGGGGATGTGTTCGTCTGTAAGGGTCTCTCATGGTCCTCTCCTGTAGTGCTGTTGTCGTAATGGCGTCCCCTAATGGCTTCCAACAAAGGGAGGATCCTGGAGCTATTGGCCTTGCTGTGGGATTAATGCAGTGGGTGCCGCCTTGCATCAGGCCCTGCTTTTCAACCAGTCACTTCCACTTCTGGCAAATATTCCTACCTCTACACTGGAATCGCTTAAAGCTTTGATTTTTGGACCTACAATCCTGGGTTGTAGTCCTTGAAGTTAAAATGTCGCTGTATCTTCCTCAGGGATGTTCCATGGGATTCTTGTTATGTGGTATCCACTTCCTGTCCTCAGATCTGGCGCAGTGTGCTATTAAATCCTTGTCACAGAGGTAGATGAATAAAGCGCTTATGTTTATTAACTGCCCCAAACTTTGTCAGACATCCATAAGCGTCTTCTTACCTGTCCGGAACACAGTTCAGCAACACTCAAACCTCTGAACCAGGAAGTAGTTAAGATACACCCCATCCCTCAATGCAACATTAACTCTGCTCCCTGGAGCTGGCAGTAGTCACTGGGAAAGGTTTAGTGAGGGCGGGTGCAGTAAGCAGCTGTGAAGAATGACTAAGAATGTGCCATTGTTTGGTTTGGTTTTTGCTCCACATGTTTGAATTGCAGCAGGTGTCGCTGAATTGAGTAGTGGAGGGGTTAGCTGGAGCAGGTTGGCCCAACTTCTTGCTGTGAGATGATGAGGAACCGAGTAGGCATTGTTTCCATGCTGAGTTCTCTAGGCTGTCCGAGGTTTTTCTTGCCTTGGGGATTGTAAGCAGTCTGGCAGCGGGCTCAGGGCGTGGTGAAGGCAGTGTCTCAGAAGGAATACAGAAATCCTCAGGAAAAGGGGTGGTAACGCTGCAAGTCTGGGGAGGTTTGTGTGACGTAGGCTCAGTGTTTGAATGGAGGCCAGGTGCAGTAGCTCCTGCATGCCACACTTGACCTAAGCCTGAGTTTTGCCTTAACAAAGAGGTGTCGCTCTGTATGTTCTGTGGCAGCGGTGAGGGCCGAGCGCTGGCATGGGAGGTGTTGGTATGTTGGGCCATCGCTCAGAGGGCAGAGTTACTGTGTTGTGGGGATGGCGTTGCCTTAACTCTTCATTTGCTGGTTTTCAGAGATTTGCACGTAGCGGAAGTCAGCGTTCTGGAAGGATGCAAGGCATCACCAGGCAACCTCACCCCTGCATTAATGAAGCTTTTTGAGCAGTTAATTTCCTTGGTTTTTAAAAATAAATCTCAGCACCTCCATATTCAATAGTCCATCTCCCCCTTGGCAATGAGAGAACCAGCCACAGCGCAAACTGGCTGCATGTCAGCCCATCAGTGCCCCTGCATCGCCCATGTCTCTCTGCCAATCCAGGACACCCCAGTCCTTCCTCCTGCCCACACGGGAGGGCACAGGCATTGGTGAGAGACTTGCAGGCCAAGGCGCTTGGCAGAGGGTGCATGGAGTCAGCAGGGGCATGTTTTAAGGGGAGACAGAAATGGGGTATGGATATGGGGAAGTGGAGGGGGTAGAACTAAGGCCCTCCCTACATTTCCCCGCCGCCGTCACTGCACAGCTGACCCCACGCTCCCCTGCACTGCTCTGACCTCCTTCTTCCCCTGGAAGCAGCAGCACTGGGGGTAGGGTGAGCATGGTGTCCCTTCCCCACTACTGGAGGCAGATGGGGAAGGAGAGGTCTAGGTTCCTTCCCTTGCCTTGGACAGTGGCAGTATTCATAGGGGAGATGGCACCATCTGTATCCTTAGCCACTACTATCCACTTCCCTTTCCCACAGGATGTCATTTTGAAGGGAAAATGATCAGCTGGTTTTTGCTCTGTCAGCACTTCTGAGCTCCCAGAGAACAAAGGTCCCTTTGATTCCTTATTGGTTGAGGGATCATAAAAAAATACAATTGGAAACCCAATTCTTCATCAGCGACCAGCCATCAGACTGGGTTTTCAAAAACAGTGGCTGGATGGTATGTAGGCAGTGCTCTGGCACAACCACTCAGGGGCCAGTACAGCCCTGGGGGCTTTTGTGAAGACGCCACTCTGCCAGTGGAAGAGGCGGTAGCTCTGTCGATGGGAGACTCTCTCCTGCCGGCGGAGCGCTGTCTGCACGGCGGGTTAGTTTGGTGTAACTCTGTCGCTGAGCAGTGTAGTTAATGCCAATATAGGTCTGTAGCGTAGACCTGGCCTAGATGACGACCCGTATTAGTGAAAGGGATCGCTCGGTCACCGCACTGCTCCAGCCCTCCTTTCCCGTGCTCTGCCCCCAAAGATAAGAATTGGAAAAGTTTACCTTGTGTAACCTTTTCAGTCTTGGTTCCCCAAAGGGACTGTGGGTACAGTGCTCTAGCTGAAATCATCCTGAGTGGGGGAGATCAGTTTGAGGAGGATCAGAGCAGTTTGAGCCCCAAGTGTGGGCAAAACCCTTATAAGAACCAGGTGACTTTGTAAGTGCCTGGTTTTCTTTTTGGGGGGGGGGAGGGCTGTATTTTGGAACCCCCATGCTCACCTGGTTCCAAATTTGGACCACTAACCTTACCCCATGCCCCCATGAGGCACAGCAAATTTCAAGACTGTCTGAGTCCGCATGTGGCTTTTAAAACAGTTGTCTTTTAAACCGTAAACTTCTCAACCTTAACTATACCTGAGCTGCTACTGGGCTATAATTTACTGCATTTTTTCCAAAATGGTCCCAAGATGTACAAGAACTTTATCTGTAGAACGAATCAGTCAATGCATTTACAACCTGAGCCCAGTTAATGTGTGCGCTAAATGAAGGGGGGGGGTAGCTCCCTTTTCTGGACACCCAGCCAGCCAGTAGCTATAAAATCCCTCTTAGTAGCTGTTCTCTAATTACTCTACTTGTAAAGGATTAAAAAATCTCACTGCTGCATAGGCAAAAGGAAGTGAGTGTGCACCTGGCCAAAAGAGCTAATGGGAAGGCTAGAACTTTTTAAAATTGAAACAAGACTCCCCTTTTGTCTGTCTGTGGTGGTTCTCCCAGAGAGCAGGGACAGGGCTGGACTACGCTGTAAGAGCTTGCGCCAGGAATGAAAAATCATTAAATCATACTTAGAAATTCCTCATCTAAAACCCCAGCTATGTAAATAGATCAGGAAATGTCTAGGAAGATGCGATTAGGTTTATCTCTTTTATTTCTTAATGGCTTGTGGACTCTCTGTGCTAACCCCAGGTGCTTTTGTTTTGCTTGTAACCTTTAAGCTGGACCTCAAGAGAGCTATTCTTGATGCTTAATCCTTGGATTTGTTTTGTTTAAAATCTAGCAGAAGCCTAAATTCCCAGATGAATTTTCTTTCTTTTTTTAATTAATAAAATTTACCTTTTTTAAGAATAGGATTGGATTTTTGTGTCTTAAGAAGTTTGTGCACATTGTTTAATTAGCTGGTGGCAACCGTTGATTTCCCTTTTTTTTTTTTTTTTTTTCTCTTCCCCTCAGCTCTTCCCTGGAGTGGGGGTGAAAGGGCTTGAGGGTACCCACAGGAAGGAATTCCCAAGTGCGCCTTCCTGGGTTCTCAAAGGGGTTCTGCACTTGGGTGGTGGCAGCATCTACCCATCCAAAGTCAGAGAGAAGCTGTAACCTTGGGAGTTTAATACAAGCCTGGAGTGGCCAGTATTAATTTTTAGAGTCCTTGCGGGCCCCCACCTTCTGCCCTCGAAGTGCCAGAGCGGGGAATTGACCCTGACAATGTGTGTGCGCAGCAAACAGTATATGATAAGAGTTGGGCAATTTAAAAAACAAACTAAACGATCAAGCTGCATTTTAAGTTGCATTTTGTGGAGGGTTGGCTAATTCTAAATTCCCTTGGAGTGTAGTTCCAGTGTTGCTCTCGCGCAGGGGTGGGCAAACTTTTTGGCCTGAGGGCCACATCTAGGTGGGGAAATTGTATGCAGGGCCATGAATGTAGGGCTGGGTAAGGGGGTTAGGGTGCGGGAGGGAGTGCGGAGTGTGGGAGGGGGTGCAGTGTGCAGGAAGGGGCTCAGGGCAAGGGGTTGGGATGTGGGGTGCAGCAGGGGTTTCAGGGCAGGGGGTTGGGGTGCAGAAGAGGGTGCAGAGTGGTGGAGGGTGCTCAGGGCAGGGGGTTGGGGCGCAGGAGGGGTGCGGCAGGGGGCTCAAGGTAGGAGGTTAGGGGGCTCAGGGCAGGGGGCTGGGGTGCGGGGTGCAGGCTCCAGCCCGGCACCGCTTACCTTGAGCAGCTCTGGGGTGGCAGCGGTGCGCAGCAGGGCTAAGGCAGGCTCCCTGTCTGCCCTGGCCCTGTGCCGCTCCTGGAAGTGGCCAGCATGTCTGGCAGTGGCTCCTCGGGGTGGGGTGGGGCAGGCGACTCAGCTGTGCGCTGCCCTCACCTGCAGGTACCACCCCCGAAGCTCCCATTGGCCGCAGTTCCCCATTCCCGACTAATGGGAGCCATGGGGGGCGGTGCCTACAGGCGGGGGCGGTGCCTGCAGGCGAGGGCAGTGCACGGAGCCCTCTGCCTCCCCTCCCCCAGGGGCCGCAGCGACGTGGTGCCGACCGCTTCCGGGAGAGGCAAGGGGCCAGGGCAGGCAGGGAGCCTGCTGTAGCCCTGCTGTGCTACATGGCTGTCAGTCCCACATGCTGGATTGAAAGCCCTGACAGGCTGGATCCAGCCTGTGGGCAGTAGTTTGCCCTCCCCTGCTCTAGCGGCTCGTGTGGGCTTTCCAAAGTTTGGTAGCCATGGCTGTTAATGGAACAGGCCACTTTAACGTTTTTTAAATGACTAGATTTAAACTAGCTTTTGGGTATTACATAGGGTGACCATATTTCCCAAAGGAAAAACGGGACACCACCTGGGGCTAGCCCCCGCCTTCCCCGTGTGGGGCTGGCCTGAGCCGCTCATCTGAGCCTTCCCCACTGCACATGAGGCTGGGTTGCTGCTCGCTCAAGCCCTGCCTGCCCCCTCTACACGGGGCTGGCTTCGCCGCTCACCCTCTGCACCTGACTTTTTTGATGAAAGTGGGCATTTGGCTGTTTGCTCTTGCCACTGATCAGTTGGCAAGAGCAAATAGGACAAATGCCTGCCTTTGCCGAAAAAGTTGGGACAGTCAGAACAGGGCTTAAAAAAAGGCCCTGTTCCGGCTATAATGGGACGCCTAGTCACCCTAGTATTACAGCTTCCCCTCTTGCTGTGTGAAAGACCCATGGAAACAGGGCAGATGTTGAAATGGACTCTACGTTGCACACAGCATTGTCAAATGTAAACTGAAAAAAATAGGTGACTACACTGCTCTGGCGTCTCTCAGTTCCAGTGACCTTAGGGGTTACTTGGAACAGTAGGTGGTGAACGTTAGCCAGAAGTGTGCCTTTTTATAAAGCGGAGCGTGTCCAGATGTTTAGGGTATTTGTAAACTGCAATAAAATCCTGCGGTCCTGAGTCTTGGACCCTGGTCAGTTGATTTGGGCTTGTGGGTCTTGGGCTCTGGGGCTAAAAATTGCAGTGTTGCCATTTTGGAGTTGGGCTGGAGCCTGGGCTCTGAGACCCTGCCGGGGGGTTCTTATTGCAGTGTAGACCTACTCAGTCCGTCACCCTGTAAGGGTATCTTCACCCTCAGACCCTGGTAGTTGGCCTACCCCGTCACTTACCCACAAGTGCAGAGAACCCATAACTGGCTAGTGAACAACATACTGCTGGCTGTGGGTTGGTTCTGAAAGGCAATCAGTCGTTACGTGCCCCCGTCTGACAGTGGGGCTAATGAATTAGCAAATGACCTGAAGAAGAGCTCTGCATAAGCTCGAAAGCGTGTCTCTTTCACCAACAGAAGTTGTTCCAATAATAGATATTACCTCACCCACCTTGTCTCTCTAGCAAGTGATGATACAAATACAAAGGCCTGACTGTGCAGTGAATGAACATGATGCAGTCACGTTCTAACAAAAGAATGAAGTCAGTCACTTCCCAGAAGTAGGTGCCCTGGAGGGCATCTGTCTGGAGAATGTCCTACTGCTTTGTGGTCCTCTCAGTGCTGCCTTTTTACTGGCGTGCTGAATCCTGTTATTGTCTAGAGAGCCCGGGGTGACTAATTTTCCTGTCACTGGGGTCTAGAGCATCCTGTGGCATTGCACACTGAGGGCTCGCTACGTCTGAGGGGGAGTGGAAGAGTTAAGCTTCCCCTTTATTCATCTACTTATGTGCCGCTTCTCTGTTCCTGCGGTTATGGAGTTCATGAACCTCGACTGAGGGTTGTTCTGTTCTTGTAACCCGCTCAGTGTGGTGCTCCCCAAAGCCCTTCACCTTCTATCCGTAGCTAGCATGTTGGGTTGATCAGAGGTGTAACATGGTTCTGCTCTATGCGGGGGCAAGCTAATATCTGAGTTGTTCCAGCTGCCCCTTTCATAACTCATATAGTCTTCTGCATCTTCCGGATTGGTATCCGGCCAGAGGGCACCAAAAATAGGGGAACTCCGGCTCCTTTCCCACGCCACGTGTCACTGCCAATAAAACAGTCTTGAAGGAGAGTGGCTGGTGGGAGCTTAGGTTGTTGGGGGTCAGAGAAGCCACTTCCCTGGTGCACACTCGAGTGTGACAGTGCTTTACCGCAGGAGGGAAAGATTCCAGAGGGGCTAGAGCAGTGATACTTAAACCTCGGGTTCAGGAGCCCAATTAGCATTCCCCAAATGAGCTACAGGCGCGTGAATTCATTGTGTCATTTATTATTTATATATGATCACAGCAAAATGACTGACCAAGTATTATTATTTTATTAGCTACAGTTGGCTAATGACATAGTAAAAGCATCCTGATTGGTTAATAATTAAACCACAGTGTTTTAATAGTATGTGCTGCAGAGAGCCGCAGGAGACACATTAAAGAGCCGCTTGCAGCTTCGGAGCCTGAGAAACTCCCTCCTCCAGGAACTAATCCGAGCAGGCTGGCCTAGATCCCCTCTTCTGCTGGGAACAGGCTGAAACCGTACTGCTGAGTCTGGATCCGAACCGGCTAGGACCAATGTGTGCTGGACATAGTGCAACGTGGTGCCTCACAGCTTGTATCCCCTTCACTAATCTCTTATGCCATGTCCTCGCTGCCAGTCAGCCGACCCAGGTGGGCAGCGCTTTGGGACGGCATTCAGCACCTTTGGGAAAATTCTGTTGGCAGTTGCACCTCTCACCTCAGGGGAAGGGCTCGGGCATAAGTTCCTGGCTCTAAAAAGAGTGGGGGATTAAGCCTGGTTCTGGGCCTGTCTCCTGTAAACCTGGCAGTAAGAGGCGTCTGCTCACAGATGGAGGCAATGCATATCCTCTGTAGACCTCAAAGAACAGCCTGTGCACTCTAGAGACCTGCGGTCCGTAGCTGAGGCGAGCACCACTTTCGCTGTGCGGCTCTCTCCTCTGCCATTCATTGCCCCCACCGAGCTTCTCCGGGATCCTAGCAGTGGCTGCCATTACCTGCACTGGGTCATGGTGCAAACAGGACGACGGTTGGCACTTCCAGTCTGTTCCAGATCTTGAATTGCTCTTTGGATTTGTGATCAACTTGGAGCAAGCCCATCATAAAACCTGAACTTCCACACATCTTGGCAGGGCCCACTTTACCTATGGCCCAGTAATGAGTCAAGAGATTCTTGTTCACTTGTATTACGGCAGTACCTAGAAGCCCTGCTCCTGGGCCAGAACCATGCTATTCCCGCTGCTGTACAAACACAGACAGACGGTTCCTGCCCCAAAGGGCTGACAATCTCTGTCACAGATGGCTACACGCAGATGCGGGGGGGGAGGGGAACATGATGGGAACATGAAAGAGTTAGTCAGCGGGGCAGGCAGTGGTCTCAGTGCGCCAGCAGCTTGTTAATATTTGTGTAGGCCTCGCTGCAAAGGGGTGTTGAGTGCTGTGAAGGAAGATAGAGACGGAACTTTGTAGATATTTGCGTGAAGCTCCTCCCCGGCGTGAGGGGAAGCATTGGAGAAGGCACAAAGGTGCTTGTTTGAAAACAGAAGTGGGCAGTGGAGGCTGGCATCCTCGTGGGCGGATGGGAGGCGGGCAGCGACGTCTCAGCAGAGAATGAGAGATGCTAGATAGGGTGGAGACCGACTGTGAATGGCCTTGAAAGTGAAGACTAGTAGCTTGTGTTAGAGAAGAGGGAATGTGTAGAGATGGGGTGACATGGTCAAAATGGTGGGCTAAGAAAATGATGGCATAGACTTTACTTTGATACCTGGTACCAGAGACCTGGCAGACCCAGCATCTCCTAAGCTGGATGGTTTGCTGCCTGGATGTAGTTCAAAGCACTGCCTTGCATGCACTCTTCTGACTATACCACGACTACCAGACTGTGACCCACCCAGTCAGATCACCCTCACCACTCCAGTTTGTGTCCCTGAGATGGCAGAACTAATCTAGGAACCTGGCCCAGGGCAAGCTCTGTGCAAGATCCTGACAGGCTCATGCCAGATACCTGCTTGGCCAGCTGGGAAGCTTCCCAGGGGAAATGGAGGCAGTGGAGAGCTAAGCCAAACTCCAGCATGCCCAAATGTGGGGCAGGGAGTTCACCTCCTGGAATCACTGCTTCAGAGTCTCCAAAGCCGTGGGAAGGCAACACATCAGTGCGGAGTCGGGTCACGTTTGGAAGTGTAGCTGCACAACCAGAAGGGCTAAACACTTAAATGAATCTAGAAGATTCTGTAGAAAATGAATGTCATGTGGCCACAACTCCCTCACTGGGCTGGGTATTTAACAACTTTGCTTTAAAACAGCTGTCTCCTCGTGGGTCCAGGAAGCAATGGTTCAATCTTATGGGAAGGCTGGTAAATCTCTTCCCAGTCTCTTTAAGCATATTTTTCACGGTCTCTTTCCACTCTAAAAGAAGTTATGCATCCAGTGAGGAAATCAGCAAGACAACAGCCTGGGCCTCTGCTTGGCTCTTCCATGAAACTGCAGCCTACAATCCTCCCTTAAATTTTATGAAATGTCTAGAAAAAACGAATTCTCTTCCCTCTGAGTTGCGAGGGCCTTGCTAATTCCCAGTAGACTGTTTCAGATGGATAGATTACCTGTGCATGAGAAGACAATTTTGTCCTTACCTGAAAGTTTCTTAAACAAGGACAGTTGGAAGCCCTCAAACCCTGACAACTGTTGAGTGAAAATCCAAACAGTGGCCGTTATATATGGGGTGGATAGTGCAAGCTGAGAGCATATGTCTGGATAGCAGCTGGGTGCCAAGCTTTGACCCCGTGAGCTAACTCCATGAGTACCTGTGAATGTGGTGGCCCAGTAGTCTCCTTCAGACTGGTGGGTGACTGACTATGACAAAACAATCCTACAGGTAAGGACAAAATACTTGCTGTAGATTGCAAGCTCCACATGGCAAGGACGGGGTCCTCCGTTTCCTTACAGCACTGAGCATGCTGTTGTCACAATTCGTTATAAATTACATATAAATAACTACAGGGTTGTACAGACAAACGTGTAAAGGTTAAGAAATGCTTGGTTGAACGCAACCATCGTTCAGTCCTCTTGTGTGCGTGTTATGGCAGTCTTTATATTCTCTGCGTGGGATCAGCAAACAAAAGGGCAAGTTGTTGAACTCTTACAAATGACAATTTTCTGGCACTTACGGCGCTGCCATAGCTGGCCATGCTCTTCCCCTGAGCGTGGCCAGCTATGGCAGCGCCGTAAGTGCCAGAACATTGTCATCTGTAAGAGTTCAAAGGCACTTCTCTGACCCAAGTGGCTGCCCCGGCCAAAATTCCGGTTCCTCCTCCCCAAACCCTTTAAGGGTTAGAGCCATTCACAGAATGTCAGAGCAGTCTGACCTGGTGAAAGTACCTCCGTCCCTTAATGTTGTTTTCAGAAATGGCTGAACTGTGTGTTCCCCCCCGAAACTTAATTTCTTGATGCAGAGGCCAAGCGTGGGAAACTCCCACCTGAATTGTTGCTGTTTGGCAAAGTCACAAGCAGCTGAAAAGGAGGGATTATAATGGCAGTGTGAGGAACCCAAAGGAAAAGGGGCATTGCCAGTAGTCTCCCTAGGTATCCCCCATTTCTCTGCTGCCTTATTGTGGCAGCGAACGTCCTCTAAGATGCTCTTGCTGTTGCTCCTCTGCACGTATTCCGCCGAAAATTCCTTCCCGCGGAGTGTCCCAGAGCCAGCGTTTGGCACGCTTGAGACTTGTTCAGCAGTTGGCTCTTGGGGCAGGTTCCTTCATGGTTGGGTGGTGCAAGCCATTAGACTGAAGTGATTGGCGATCAGTATTCTAAAACGACTGGTCTCCTTGGCTGAGAGCAGGTGACTGGCCCCTGTGGGTGAAAGAACGCAAGTCGATGTGGGGACCACGTATGCCTGTCTGAGGCATCTGGGCCGCAGAGTTGGGAGTTAGAAAGCAGAGCTTATTCCAGCCTTCAGGAGAGTGCTCAATGTGCTTGGATACTAATTCATAGGCAGCGGAGGAGCCCAGTTGAAACTGATTCCTAGTTTCCAGAGTTGTTGGACTGGCTCCCCCCTCACAGAAATCCATTCCAGTGTTAAATAATGTGCTCACAGCTCCAGCTGGCTTTCGCGCCACTGAAACGAGTTCCTCTCGGAGTACCTCCGCACGCAGTGCAGAGGGGTCCAAACAAATGGCTAATGGAAGCTTCCTCGGAGCCTTCCGGTTGAGAGGTTGCTATGCAGAGCTTGCTGCTTGGACTGCTCCTTCGTCTGTTATCTCGAACAGGATTCGAGCGATGCTGATACAAATAAAACGCACCTGTTGGGAGTGAATAGTGCAGCGATCCTGCGTGTCTGTAGGGGGCCCGGAAATCACAGCTAATGCCTTGCCAAGAAATGCACGGACAAA
The DNA here is from genome assembly GCF_002925995.2 of Terrapene triunguis. NCBI lineage: Eukaryota > Metazoa > Chordata > Testudines > Emydidae > Terrapene > Terrapene triunguis. Next base: position 228,645 of record NW_020664517.1, on the reverse strand, counting down.
CAGACTTGCCTGTTTTGGGTGATCCCCTAGAGATTTCAAGGGGAGCAGGGCATGCTGAGCACCTCTGAGAATGGGCCACGTATTTATGTACTTTTAACATGGTATTCAGGGGCCTGATTCTAGCTCCCGGGGCAGAGAGGGAGAGCACGTTGGAGCAGATGTGCAGCCACAGGCGCTGCTCTGGGTGTGGCCTTTACACTGGCCACCATAGGCGTAGTTTGGTGTCTGTATTTTGGGGGGGCAGCTCCAGTCAGGTCAACGGGGTTGTGCGTGGGGGGTGGCTGCAAATTCCACACCTGACTGGGGCTTGCAGTTTGGCAATGTTCCCTACCCCCTCCCATGAGCAGGGCCTAGTTGTGTGATCTGTCACTCCACTGAGGGATGTGGGGATAGGGGACAGGTTTCTGACAGGTCCCCGAGGAAAGAACTAAGTATCTGTTTAGGGAGCCTTTGAGCTGAAAGAGGCATCAGTGTATCAGTCAGCAGCATAGCTGCGCAGTGATAAGGGTCTGGTCCCAATAGCATCAAGGATGGAGCTGGAGGATGGTACGGTGCTCTGGGCAGGCCCCGATATTCCCAGTAGTGGGTAGGGCATGACTTTCTTGTCTGTTTGTTTCTACCACTGAGACTGCTGTGTGAAGCAGCTGGGAGGCTGAGCAGAGGCAAGTCCTTCCTGTGGGAAGTGGAAAAGCAGGGGTGTTGTCCAAGACTCATTAGCTTGTGACTGAGACGAGGGTTCGCTGACTTGTGAGAAGGAGCTCACTGTGTGAATTTGGGGCATCTTCATGTGGGAAGGTTACCAAGTACTTGAAACCAATTCAGCTTAAAAAACGTGACCTCCTGGAATCCCCCTCTTCCTTCCCTCTCTTGTGGTATGTTTGCTCTGTGCTCTGCCAAGTGAAACATAGACGAGACCAAATTAGGCTTCCAGGTTTGCCGTAGGATGTCAGGGCCCAAGACAACACTCACTTGGGCTTCAAACCAAGCAAGTGTTGTTCCTGGTGGACCAGTGCCAGTGTGGGAAATGAGGGTGGGGACTGGAGGCAGTTTACTGGGATGGAGGGAATACTGAGATTGGATGAGAAGCTGGGGGAAGGGAAGGAGACTGGGACTAGGAACCAGGGTGGGGTAGGAGGGAAGGAGACAGATCTACCCCCTGCATCCCAACTCCTTGTCAGAACTGGGTCTGTCTGGGCAAAGAAACTGGGACAAAAAGTGAGGGAGGCTGGGTGAAGAGCTTGGAAAGGGAACTGGGATACTGCTCCTGAGTGGAGACGGGGACTAGGTAGGCAAAGAGAATGAGTGTGGTAAGGGTCGGGGTGGGGAAAGAGAGGACCGGAATAAGGTGGAGGGGCTGCTGCAGAAGAGGTCAAGCTTGGAAGTGGGCAGAAGTCTGAGCCCACTGGAGCACACTCCCTTCTAGCGCTTGGGATGGAACTCAGCATCCCTGAGTCTCACCATTCCTCTGCCACAGGGGTTTCCCAGGTACCTGCTGATGGCAAAGTATCTGTCACATCCCATTCTAGGGCTGGCCCAGCTAGAGGGTAACGATCTGCTGTTGCTATCCGTCCATTAGCTCAGGTGACAGAGGTCTGTTTGGTGGGTCTAAAGATTAACCCCGCTGTTGAACCATGGGGGGTCGATGGGATGGAATTTGTGGTGGTGGTGTTTTTTCAGTTTGCTTTCTTAAAAACCTAGGAAACTGCACAACCCCTCCTTGCATTACAAGAACATTAAAGTTGCAAACACAGGCACTTCAAAGTTAGGAAATGCCAGATTGCAAGTTGCCTGTGCTACTGTAACTCAATCCCTTGTGCGTGTTCCTTATGACACAATCTAGCTACATTATCACATATTGTTACACAGGACCCGGCCTCATTCAGTGCACAGGATGGAGCTGTTGTGGGGATGAATCAGGGCTGTGTAGTAAAAGGTGGGGTCATCGGTAAGACCCCTGCCTCATTTGGGGCAGAAACTGGGAGGTGTGCAGTCAATGAGGCAGGGGATCCAGGAAGAAAGGAGAGTCTCATTGCTAACTCAATTGACTGATGCCCTGGAGAATTAGATTCTATCCCTGGCTCTGACGCAGATTTCCTTGGGGTGCTAAGCAAGTCACTACACCCTGGCTTCTTGTGAAGTGCTTAGCGCTCACAGCTGCAGCTGAAGTCAACTAGAGTGGTGCTTTGACCAGAAGAAGTGGTATAAGACACTCAGTACACCAAAAAATCATTTATTTTAAGCATCTCAAATTGGGCCCCAAAATCAGTGGAAACTTTTAACATTAATCTGCCTCTGTTCCCCATATGTAAAGTGGGGATAATTCTGCCCCCTCATCTCATAGGGGTGTGGTGAAGATAGATTAATGTTTGCGAACACCCAGACACTATAGTGACAAGTGCCGTAGAAAACCTAGGAGGAAATTAATGATTCTCTTCCAAACAGGGTCTGACGAGTGTGCAGTAAATAAGACCTGGGGCTGCATAGGAACAGTGAAGCTACTATACCACATGCTACACTTAGAGCATGTTCCTTACAGAGCAGCTCTGAGCCCCAGAGCCTGCAGGAATGGTACCTGCGGGCACTGGTTTCTGAGCTGATCTCCACGTGAAACCTACAATCCACAGGTATCGAAGATAAGAAAGACCAAGTAGGCCTGCTTCTCTTCTCTCCCCACCCCTGAAGGCCACAGAAGGGTCCCCACTGAATATTCTAAACTGTGCATGTGCAGTTACTATAATTACAGTACAAACTGGGTAAATGCACATAGAATCACAGAAGATTAGGGTTGGAAGAGATCTCAGGAGGTCATCTAGTCCAACCCCCTGCTCAAAGCAGGACCAATCCCCAACTAAATCATCCCAGCCAGGGCTTTGTCAAGCCAGGCCTTAAAAACCTCTAAGGATGGAGATTCCACCACCTCTCCAGGTAACGCATTCCAGTGCCTCACCACCCTCCTAGTGAAATTGTGTTTCCTAATATCCAACCTAGACCTCCCCCACTGCAACTTGAGACCATTGTTCCTTGTTCTGTCATCCGCCACCACTGAGAACAGCTGAGCTCCATCCTCTTTGGAACCCCCCCTTTGGGTAGTTGAAGGCTGCTATCAAATCCCCCCTCACTCTTCTCTTCTGCAGACTAAATAAGTCCAGTTCCCTCAGCCTTTCCTCATAAGCCATGTGCCCCAGCCCCCTGATCATTTTCGTTGCCCTCTGCCGGACTCTCCAATTTGTCCACATCCTTTCTGTAGTGGGGGGCCCAAAACTGGACGCAATACTCCAGATGTGGCCTCAGCAGTGCCGAATAGAGGGGAATAATCACTTCCCTTGATCTACTGGCAACACTCCTCCTAATGCAGCCAAATATGCCATTTGCCTTTGTCATAACTATAAAGGTAAGGGTAACAGCTCTCTGTGTACAGAGACTCCAAATCCTTTTACCTGTAAAGGGTTAAGAAGCTCGGGTAACCTGGCTGACACCTGACCCTAAGGACCAATAAGGGGACAAGATACTTTCAAATCTTGGGGGGGGGAAAGGCTTTTGTGTGTGCTCTTTGTTTTAAGGGGTGGTTCGCTCTTGGGACTGAGAGGGACCAGACATCAATCCAGGTTCTCCCCATCTTTCTAAACAAGTCTCTCCTATTTCAAACTTGTAAGTAAAAAGCCAGGCAAGGCGTTTTAGATTTACTTTGTTTTCTCAACTTGTAAATGTACCTTTTTACCAGAGTGGTTATCTTTGTTTGCTGTACTTTGAACCTAAGACAGAGGGGGGTCCTCTGAGCTCTTTAAGTTTGATTACCCTGTAAAGTTATTCTTCATACTGATTTTACAGAGATGATTTTTACCTTTTTCTTTAATTAAAAGCCTTCTTTTTAAGAACCAGATTGATTTCTCCTTGTTATAAGATCCAAGGGGGTTTGGATCTGTATTCACCAGGAGTTGGAGGAAGGAGGGGGGATGGTTAATTTCTCCTTGTTTTAAGATCCAAGGGGGTTTGGATCTGTGTTCACCAGGGAATTGGTGAAAGGTTTCTCAAGGCTTCCCAGGGAGGGAATTCTTGAGATGGTGGCAGCGGACCAAAGCTAAGCTGGTAGTTAAGCTTAGGAGTCCTCATGCAGGCCCCCACTCTTGTACCCTAAAGTTCAAAGTGGGGATACAGCCTTGACAGCCTTCTTGGCAGCAAGGACACACTGTTGACTCATATCCAGCTTCTCGTCCACTGTAATCCCCAGGTCCTTTTCTGCAGAACTGTTGCTTAGCCACTCGGTCCCTAGTCTGTAGCAGTGCATGGGATTCATCCATCCAAGGTGCAGGACTCTGCGCTTGTCCTTGTTGAACCTCATCAGATTTCTTTTAGCCCAATCCTCCAATTTGTCTAGGTCACTCTGGACCCTATCCCTACCCTCCAGCATATCTACCTCTCCCCGCATCTTCGTGTCATCTGCGAACTTGCTGAGGGTGCAATCCATCCCATCATCCAGATCATTAATGAAGATGTTGAATAAAACCGGCCCCAGGACAGACTCCTGGGCCACTCTGCTTGATAGTAGTTGCCAACTAGACATCGAGCCGTTGATCCCTACCTGTTGAGCACGACGATCTAGCCAGTTTCTATCCATCTTATAGTCCATTCATACAATCCATACTTTTTTAACTTGCTGACAAGAATATTGTGGGAGACCGTATCAAAAGCTTTGCTAAAGTCAAGATATATCGCGTCCACCACTTTCCCCATATCCACAGAGCCAGTTATCTCGTCATAGAAGGCAATCAGGTTGGTCAGGCATGACTTGCCCTTGGTGAATCTATGTTGACTGTTCCTGATCACCTTCCTTTCCTCCAAGTGCTTCAAAATGGATTCCTTGAGGACCTGCTCCATGATTTTTCTGGGGACTGAGGTGAGGCTGTAGTTCCCCGGGTTCTCCTTCTTCCCTTTTTGTAAAGATGGGCACTAGATTTGCCTTTTTCCAATTGTCCAGGACCTCCCCTGATTGCCACGAGTTTTCAAAGGCACATGCTAATGGACAGTTAAATTAATATAAGGGATGAGTATCTAGTCTGACCTGTACAGTGCAGAAGCTGGGACTGGACAACGAGGTGGATCATGTTGTTCAATGCCCTGTTCTGTTCACTCCCTCTGAAGCATCTGGTGTTGGCCACTGCCAGAAGGCAAGCTACTGACTAGCTAGATCATTGGTGTGACTGAGTTTGGCTATTTTTATGGGTTTGATGCAGAAATCATGTCTTTAATTTAACACTAGATATCTTTCTAAAAGATTCAATCATGGAGAATCCACCACATCCCTAGTTAAATTGTACCTTATTTTAGCTGAATTTTTGTCCATCTTCAGCTTCCTATCATCAGCTCTTGTTCTGTCTGCTAGCTGAGAACCCTTCACTGTCAAATCTTCTCCCTATGTAAGTACTTGCAGACCATGGTCAAGCACCTCTTATCCTTTTCTTGGATAAACTAAATAGACTCAAGGAGCTCAATCACTGTAAGGTAGGTTTTCCAGACCTCAAATTATTCTTGTGGCTCTTCTCTGAACCCTTTTCTAATTTAATATTCTTTGTTTGGACAACAGAACTGGACACAGTATCCAGTAATGGCATTATCAATGCTGTATGTAAAGGTAATATCACCTCCTCCTTACCTTACTCGAGATTCCCCTGCTAATATGTCCAAAGACTGTTAATCTTTTTAGCACTCCATGATGCTATGGCTCAAGTTTGGTTGGTTTCCACCATAACACTCAAGTCCCTTTGAGTCTTTGCTTTCCGGGATATAGTCCCCCTTCCTGTATGCAAGATCTACATTCTCTATTTTTAAATTTTGCATTCTGCTTTGTTAAAATATTCAAATGAACCCACTTTACCAAGCCATCCAGATTGGTCTGTAGAAATGACCTCTCCATATTTAGTGCTCCACTAATGTGCAATCTGTAAAATTTACTAGCAGTGACTTCATGTTTTTTTCAGTATCTTTATCAATGATGTGGAATAGCATTGGGACAAGCACAGATCCCTGCCAGACCCCCACTGGAAATGCCCTCAGTGGATTAGTATTCTTCTTTTAAAATTACTTTGAGCTTCATCGGCTGTTTTTTTTTTTTTTTTTTAAATCCACTTGATGTATGCTCCATTGAATGCTGGCTAGTGAAAACTTTACTCTGAATGTTGTGTAGTTGAGTAACTGCATGTGTAGCTGGCTGTAACTATGCATACAGGTTAAGGGCACAGTTTAGAAAAATCAGGCCCTTAGACGTACCTAGCTCATTTCTGAGTCTGTCCAGTGGTGATGGATATGCACCCAACCTTGGTAGCTACTCTTATTCTTGGAGTAAAGCTGAGTTGTTACATAATTCAGCGCTAGGGCAAGAGTGTCTCAAACACTTTGGATTCCAAGAAACCAGGAAGAGGTTTTTGGATAGCATGTTCACATCTGGTTCAACTAAACTTCCCTGCCTATCCCTTTCCACTTCTAGCCCCTTGAATCCCTAGGAGAATGGGCTTGCCTCACTAATGCTCTGACAAGATGAAGCTAAAGGCAGAAGAACACTCTGTACTAGAGCAGCTAGTAACCCGTTGAGAAACGAATGATTCTAAATGACTTAAAATTTTTGAGTTCAGTTACAGCCCATGCATCAAAAATCTTACTTGAGCCAAAAGTGTTTATCTTGACAAAGGAGAGATTGTCACATTGGGGTTATCCGATGGCTGGCAATGCAGCTTGCAGTGGGGCAGCTGGCATTGCAGGGGGAGCTGAGGAACAGAACTGGTGTCTGGAGTTGGGGAGTGGACTTGTGCACTTGCTTTATCATTCAGATTTTCTTGACTCTCTTGTACTAGGCATTCCCTCCCCAAGGAAACGCATTCTATTCCTCTTCACCAGCTCCATCTCGGACCCTTGACATAAGACTCGACTTTAACATAATGCAGTGTTACTCAGATCCAGTTGATGACCAGTACCTGCTTGCAAAACTAAACTGAATTTGCTGCCACTTCAGCAGATTCTGAAATTCCCAAGGTGATGGTCTGGGTTCCCTTGGTTTCCGAAATTGGTGTCTTGATCTGTACAAGGCACCATGCACAGAGCAAACGCGCCTCTTCACAGATGTATCCTTTTCATCATAACTGTATCTGAGCCACATGAGATCCTGACTTCTTCTCCCTATTAAAAACTCACTGACAAGGGTGCCTGCAATGAAGCCTGAGGCCAAAGCACTGCTGGGCACAATAAAGCGCTTGGTTTTCAAATGTGCTTGTAGATACATCTCTAAGAATGATAGTAGCCCTCAAACGTAGGCAGATTATCAGCACCCAGGACTATAAACATGGGCGTGCAAATGTAAATGGTTAAGGAGAGAGAGGACAGATGTGTTTGAGACACCTCAATTTTTTTTCTAGGGTAGAAGGGGAGGGCATTGCTTGAGGAAAACAAAGTTGGGACTAAGATAAATGGCTGGCCTCTTCCGGGGCTTGGATTTGCACTTGGTAGGAATGACAATGAGCTGAATTATGCCATAGAAAAGCAGAGGTACCGCTCTGAGCAGCAGGTGTCACTGTGTGCCAGCGTAAGGGAGGAATGCTCAGTGTTCGCTGGAGCTTTTTCTTCCCATGATCGTTCAAAACAAAAACATCCTGAATAGTGGTTTCTGCTTTTCAGATTTGAAGCTGCACCTCCAGAGCACGGATTATGGGAACTTCCTGGCCAACGAAGCCTCCCCCCTTTCTGTCTCCGTCATAGATGACAAGCTGAAGGAGAAGATGGTGGTGGAGTTTCGTCACATGAGGAACCACGCGTATGAGCCATTGGCAAGTTTCCTGGACTTCATCACGTGAGTACGAGCTGCTCCACAGCAGCACTTGGAAGCAGACTTTGCTGAGCTTCCGAACTTGAAAGGGCCTTTCTCACCTGAGGGGCAGAGCAGCTGTAGGCTCGCAAGTTTGAATAAAATTGCCTTGGGATCCTGCTGACAGCGTCCTCTTTGGCTGCACAATGCCTTGGGCAGATGTGTATTCAAAAGGCTTCCACTCCAAAGATTCTCCAGGTGTCTCCCCTGCTAACACAACTGCCAAGATCTGCTTCAGTACAGACTGACTTAATCTTCCTTTTCGAAGCTTGCCATGGGCATTGAGATCTTCCAGTTTAAAATAAACCCCAGGAGCTGCCATGCTAATGTGCTCACACCAAAAAGCAGCCTTGTGTGCGTGGGTGGCTCTGACCCTTAACAGGCGACAAGGCAGCATACAAGTCTGACTGTTCACTTGCACTAAGGTTAATCAGAGGCCAGCTGCAAAGCCTTAAATAGTTCAAGACTCCTTGCAGACCTCTGGGAGTGGTGACCCATCCCCCCTTTGTATTCTCTATCCACTCCCAGTTGTACTGGTCCCCTCCTCACGTGTAGATGAAGTGAAAGGTACAGTAAATCTGTAGGAAATCTTTGCTGGAAAGTGAGTGGGCTGCAGTGGTGGTTTTTTTGCAAGTGATTCGTAGGTTTTAAGACCAGAAGAGGCCATTATGATCTATTCTAAAATCGTTGTGATATCTCCTCGTGGATGTCTAGCTGTTCTCAAGCTCCACCTGGCAAAGCGAGAGCTCCTAATCTTCCCCCTCCCCTCTCTACTGCCTTTCTCCATCTCTGGGGACAACACCTGGGCACCCAGGTCTGTAACCTGAGTGCCATCTTTGCCTGGATGCTAAGGGAGAGCTCCGAGTCAGTGTCTCTAAATCTTGCCAATTCTTTCTGCATAATGTCTCTAAGATCTGGCCTTTCCTATCCGTCCACACAGCTAAAACTCTTGTCCAGGTTCTCACCTTGCCTCTTGATTACTGCCAGCATCCTTCTTCTCTGGCTTTGAGTGAGCAAGAGTGCATTTGTCATATGCATTCAAAATGGTGCTGCAAATGTCATTTTCCTAACCCGTCGCTTTGACCACAACGCCCCTGTATTTGAATCTGCCACTGGCTCTTCTCTGAACCCTTTCCAGCTTTGGACACCAGCACTGGACACAGTGTCCAGTAACCGTCTCAGCAATGCTATATGCACAGGTAATACCTTCTCCCTGCTCCTTCTCAGAGATCCCCTGTCTATGCATCATCGATCACAGCAGCTGCTTAGCACAGCATCATGCTAGAAGCTGATGTTCAGTTGGCTTCTACCGTGATCCAAGTCCTTTTCAGAGTCACTGCTTTCCAGCATGCAGCCCCCTCAACCAGTAAGTGCATCCTAGATTCTTTGTTCCTAGATATACAAGTCTGCATTTAGCTGAAATAAAATACACGTTTCTGTGCTCCTCTTACCATGCAGTCCAGCTTGTGCTGTGTATGTGATCAGTCCTTATTATTTATCACCCAACCAGTCTGTCTACAAGCTATATCAATAATTCCCCCCCCCCCCCCCGAATATTTGATAGCTTTTGAATTGAGATTGGCCAAGGCAGATCCCTGCAAGATTCCCCTTGAAACACCCCCTATTGACAATTACTTTTTGAGACATGTCAGCCAGTTTATAATCCCTTGAATATGTGCTACACCAGGGGTTCTCAAACTGGAGGTTGGGACCCCTCAGAGGGTCACGAGGTCATTACATGGGGGGTCGCGAGCTGTCAACCTCCACCCCAAACCCCGCTTGCCACCAGCATTTATAATGGTGTTAAATACATAAAGTGTGTTTAATTTATTGGGGGGGGGGGGGTCGCACTCAGAGGCTTGCGATGTGAAAGGGGTCACCAGTAAAAAAGTTTGAGACGCACTGTGCTACACTGATTTTATGTAGTGCTAGTTTTTAATCAGTCTTTCTGTGCTAAATCAAAGTATATTTCATTACCTTAATAAACCAAACTTGTAATCTCTTCAGATACCAAGTTCATTTGACCAGCTCTATTTTCCGTACAATCCTATTGATTGGTACAGATTATATTTCCATTCTTTGATAGCCCTTTATCACCCCCTTCATTGTTTTTACTTGGGTTGGATGTCTGATCAATAACTGCTTGGCTTATCCCATTTGTCCCTTTAAAATATTGGGACAATAGTGGATTTTTCCCTGTCCCCAAGAGCTAACCCTAGTTCTTGAAGGTTTATTAAAAACGATCAAGATCCATAGAGCTCCTCGGTAAACAGTTAAAACTCATGTGTGCAAGTTTTCTGTGCTTGCTGATTTTCAATAATCTAAATTGAATAGATGCTGTTTATAATCCTCTTTACTATTGAAATAGAAAGTACCTTCTCATTATGATACATAATAGATAGATATTCTGCCTTCTCTGCTTTATTACTGACAACTTACTGTCTGTAACCAGGAATGGACCCATACCAGTGTTAAGATTCTTTTTATTCTTTTGTTTGTTTTTGTTTTTTACCCTACAGGCCAAATATTTTCCACAGAAACCTTTGTAGCTTCCTTTATTAACTGTCTGCGCTTCTTAACTTATAATTTATATTCATTGCCATCATCTGATCCTAGTTTCCGTTTTCTGTGGTGCTTTGTAAGTGTGTGTGTGTGTGTGTGTGTGTGTGTGTGTGTGTCAATTTTATACATTTGCCAAGATGCCAGTTAAATTTTAAAGCTGAAATCTAACAAACTAGGTTTGCCAATTTTGATAGTGCTATAGCCAATATTCAAATGAATCTGATAGGATAACCCCTTCTTATTGAGTCCAGGAAGCATTAGCTTACTAACTTTAACACTAGGTTCTTTTCAGGTCAACTTTTAACTTGAACAGTATTTCTGAAATCAAAACACTTGGTTATTCTTAACCAATCAATTTATTAATGCACCCAGAACCACATCAACATACCATCAACACTTCACCAATAAAGTGTAGACACAACCAATGTTCTAGGTGTGTGCTGATCACACCAATACTGTCTTGCAATTAATTGTCCCAGACTGTGACTGCGGCTCAGCAGTTATACCAAGGAACACTGCAAATCACCAAGATTTCTTATTGTAGTTATAATAATGAATCCTCAGTTCTTTAGTACCTAACACACTTATCACACTTCCAGTATTTCTCCAAGGAGTAAGGATGTACTTGTCTTGAAGGCACTTGTGGGAATATGTGGGCCCTGCTATTTGAATGCATTGGTCCAAAAGGGACAAATTTAGAATATCAAAAGCAATTGCTTAAAGTTATGGCTCAAATCTTTCTAGGCCAATTTGCTTGGATTTATAAAGGAGGGAATGCATATAGCACTAGTTAAAATCTAAAATATGGTTATGTGAGGTCTCACTAAAGAATGCGGACTCAGCAAGGTAGCCCGCAGTTATATATGTTAAAGAACAAAAAAGGAAATAGTCTTTGAAATCATAGAATTGTAGGACTAGAAGGGACTTCGAGAGGTCATCTAATCCAGTGCCCTGCACTCAAGGCAGGAGTAACTATTATCTAGATCAGGGGTCGGCAACCTACGGCATACGTGCCAAAGGTGGCACGCGAGCCGATTTTTGATGGCATGCAGGGCGGGCTGAGCTGCTCAGCCCGCCGCCGCTCTGGGGTTCCCGCTGCTGGCCCCTTGCCAGCCGGGGTCCCCACTGCAGCCCCACTCACCTTGCTTCCGGTTGAAGTTCCAGCGCAGGCCCCCTGCCAGACAGGGCCAGGCCTCCGGCCCTGCTCAGCCCTACCAGCCGCCCGCTCCACTCCCCTCAGCTGCTGATCTGGGGTTCCAGCCGCTGACCTCCTGCCAGCCAGTTATCAACTGATCACTCAGAAGCCTGTGTGCAGCTTAAAGTATCTAAATACGGGCCACCAGACATTGGAAAACTCAGCAAGGAAAAGCAAGGGCAAGGATCACACTAAACTGATAAGATCAGCATTTTAATTTAATTTTAAATAAAGCTTCTGAAACATTTTGAAAACCTTGTTTACTTTACATATAACAGTCGTTCGGTTATATATTATAGACTTAGAGACCTTCTAAAAAACGTTAACATCTATTACCGGCACGCGAAGCCTTAAATGAGAGTGAATAAATGAAGACTCGGCACACCACTGTTGAAAGGTTGCTGACCCCTGATCTAGATGGTCCCTGGCAGGTATTTGTCTAACATGCTCTTAAAAAATCTCCAATGGTGGAGATTTCACAACCTCCCCGGGCAACTTGTTCCAGGGCTTAACCACTCTGACAGTTAAGAAGTTTTTCCTAATGTCCAGCCTAAACTGCCATTGCTGCAATTTAAGCCCATTGCTGCTTGTCCTAGCCTCAGAGGTTGAGGAGAACAATTTTTCTCCTGCCTCCTTGTAACAACCTTTTACGTACTTGAAAACTGTTATCATGTCCCCTCTGTCTTCTCCAGACTAAACCAACCCAATTTTTCAATCTTTCCTCATAGGTCATGTTTTCTAGAGCCTTAATTGTTTTTGTTGCTCTTTTCTGGGCTTTCTCCAATTTGTCTTTCCTGAAATGTGGTGCCCACAACTGGACACACTACTCCAGTTGAGGCCTAATCAGCGCAGAGTAGAGCGGAAGAATTATTTCTCGTGTCTTGCTTACAACACTCCTGCTAATACATCCCAGAATATTTGCTCTTTTTTTTGCAACAGTGTTACACTGTTGACTCATATTTAGCTTGTGATCCACTATGACCCCCAGATCCCTTTCCACAGTACTCCCTCCTAGGCAGTCATTTCCCATTCTGTATGTGTGCAACTGATTGTTCCTTCCTAAGTGGAGTACTTTGCATTTGTCCTTATTGAATTTCATCCTATTTACTTCAGACCATTTCTCCAGTTTGTCCAGATCATTTTGAATTTTAATCCTATCCTCCAAAGCACTTGCAACCCCTCCCAGCTCCTTCTGATCCTGTTAACCCTGGGATGAGGGTAGAGCCCTTTTTTCATATGGCTGGTCCAGGCACCTGTCACACTGGGATTCTGCAGCTTAGTAGGTTCAGTCCATGCTTGGTCATGGGAGGCTGGACAAGGAGCAAGGCTGTCCATGGAGGTCCAGTGAGCTCTGGGGTCCCACACTCCACAGCTCTTGGGAGGGGACCACCAACTGATTTCTGTTGGCTATTTTCCAACTGAGTGCTCAGATTTCATCTCGCTACTTCTGTTGGCATCCAGAAGACGGCGTTAGTGTATAACAAATTTCTTCAATCCTTGTCTTATCGGAGGCTTTTTATATTTGATTCATTTTAAGGATTGTATTTTGGTATTGGCTCATGTTATTAATTGGAATCAAGCAATTTCTTTTAATAAATCAAACTTATACCCTGGTTTGGTGATTCTTTAACTTTCCTTTTTGTGCTAGACAATGCCTGTGTCTCCTGGACTGCAACAATCATTTAAGAACATAAGAACGGCCGTACCGGGTCAGACCAAAGTTCCATCTAGCCCAGTATCCTGTCTACCGACAGTGGCCAATGCCAGGTGCCCCAGAGGGAGTGGACCTAACAGGCAATGATCAAGTGATCTCTCTCCTGCCATCCATCTCCACCCTCTGACAGACAGAGGCTAGGGACCATTCCTTACCCATCGTGGCTAATAGCCATTAATGGACTTAACCACCATGAATTTATCCAGTTCTCTTTTAAACGCTGTTATAGTCCTAGCCTTCACAACCTCCTCAGGTAAGGAGTTCCACAAGTTGACTGTGCGCTGCGTGAAGAACTACTTCCTTGTATTTGTTTTAAACCTGCTGCCTAGTAATTTCATTTGGTGACCCCTAGTTCTTGTATTATGGGAATAAGTAAGTAACTTTTCCTTATCCACTTTCTCCACATCACTCATGATTTTATATACGTCTATCATATCCCCCCTTAGTCTCCTCTTTTCCAAGCTGAAGAGTCCTAGCTTCTTTAATCTCTCCTCATATGGGACCCGTTCCAAACCCCTAATAGTTTTAGATGCCCGTCTCTGAACCTTTTCTAGTGCCAGTATATCTTTTTTGAGATGAGCAGACCACATCTGTACGCAGTATTCGAGATGTGGGTGTACCATCGATTTATATAAGGGCAATAATATATTCTCAGTCTTATTCTCTATCCCCTTTTTAATGATTCCTAACATCCTGTTTGCTTTTTTGACTGCCTCTGCACACTGCGTGGACATCTTCAGAAACTATCAACAATGACTCCAAGATCTTTTTCCTGACTTGTTGTAGCTAAATTAGCCCCCATCATATTGTATGTATAGTTGAGGTTATTTTTTCCAATATGCATTACTTTACATTTATCCACATTAAATTTCATTTGCCATTTTGTTGCCCAATCACTTAGTTTTGTGAGATCTTTTTGAAGTTCGTCAGTCTGCTTTGGTCTTAACTATCTTGAGCAGTTTAATATTGTCTGCAAACTTTGCCACCTCACTGTTTACCCCTTTCTCCAGATCATTTATGAATAAGTTGAATAGGATTGGTCCGAGGACTGACCCTTGGGGAACACCACTAGTTACCCCTCTCCATTCTGAGAATTTACCATTAATTCCTACCCTTTGTTCCCTGTCTTTTAACCAGTTCTCAGTCCATGAAAGGACCTTCCCTTTTATCCCATGACAGCTTAATTTACTTAAGAGCCTTTGGTGAGGGTTTCTGGAAATCTAAGTACACTATGTCCACTGGATTCCCCCTTGTCCACATGTTTGTTGACCCCTTCAAAGAACTCTAATAGATTAGTAAGACACGATTTCCCTTTACAGAAACCATGTTGACTATTGCTCAACAGTTTGTTTTTCTCTGTGTCTGACAATTTTATTCTTAACTATTGTTTTCACTAATTTGCCCGGTACCGACGTTAGACTTAGCGGTCTGTAATTGCCGGGATCACCTCTAGAGCCCTTTTTAAATATTGGTGTTACATTAGCTAACTTCCAGTCATTGAGTACAGAAGCCGATTTAAAGGACAGGTTACAAAGATTCCGCAACTTCACATTTGAGTTCTTTCAGAACTCTTGGGTGAATGCCATCTGGTCCCGGTGACTTGTTTAATGTTAAGTTTATCAATTAATTCCAAAACCTCCTCTAGTGACACTTCAGTTTGTGACAGTTCCTCAGATTTGTCACCTACAAAGGCCGGCTCAGGTTTGGGAATCTCCCTAACATCCTCAGCCGTGAAGACTGAAGCAAAGAATCCATTTAGTTTCTCCGCAATGACTTTATCGTCTTTAAGTGCTCCTTTTGTATCTCGGTCATCAAGGGGCCCCACTGGTTGTTTAGCAGGCTTCCTGCTTCTGATGTACTTAAAAAACATTTTATTACCACCTTTGGAGTTTTTGGCTAGCCGTTCTTCAAACTTCTCTTTGGCTTTTCTTATTACATTCTTGCACTTAATTTGACAGTGTTTATGCTCCTTTCTATTTGCCTCACTAGGATTTGATTTCCACTTTTGAAAGGAAGTCTTTTTATCTCTCACTGCTTCTTTTACATGGTTGTTAAGCCACGGTGGCTCTTTTTTAGTTCTTTTACTGTGTTTCTTAATTTGGGGAATACATTGAAGTTGGGCCTCTATTATGGTGTCTTTAAAAAGCGCCCATTCAGCTTGCAGGGATTTCACTTTAGTCACTGTACTTTTTAAACTTCTGTTTAACTAACCCCCTCATTTTTGCATAGTTCCCTCTTTTGAAATTAAATGCCACAGTGTTGGGCTGTTGAGATGTTCTTCCCACCACAGGGATGTTGAATGCTATTGTATTATGGTCACTATTTCCAAGTGGTCCTGTTATAGTTACCTCTTGGACCAGCTCCTGCGCTGCACTCAGGACTAAATCGAGAATTGCCTCTCCCCTTGTGGGTTCCCGTACCAGCTGCTCCATGAAGCAGTCATTTAAAGTATCAAGAAATTTTATCTCTGCATTTTGTCCTGAAGTGAAATGTTCCCAGTCAATATGGGGATAATTGAAATCCCCCACTATTATTGAGTTCTTAATTTTGATAGCCTCTCTAATTTCCCTTAGCATTTCATCATCACTATCACTGTCCTGGTCAGGTGGTCTATAATAGATCCCTAATGTTATGTTCTTATTAGAGCATGAAATTTCTATCCATAGAGATTCTATGGAACATGTGGATTCACTTAAGATTTTTACTTCATTTGATTCTACATTTTCTTTCACATATAGTGCCACTCCCCCCCCCGCACGACCTGTTCTGTCCTTCCGATATATTTTGTACCCTGGAATGATTGTGTCCCATTGATTGCTCTCAGTCCACCAGGTTTCTGTGATGCCTATTATATCAATATCCTCCTTTATCACGAGGCACTCTACTTCACCCATCTTATTATTTAGACTTCTAGCATTTGTGTACAAGCACTTTAAAAACTTGTCACTGTTTTTGTCTGCCCTTTTCTGGTGTGTCAGATTCTTTTTTATGTGAATGTTTATCATCTGATCTGGCCCTTACATTATCCTCCTCCATCCTCTGCTCCTGACTATAACCTGGAGATTCTCTATCATTAGACTCTCCCCTAAGAGAAGTCTCTGTCCGACCCACATGCTCCTCTGCAGCAGTCGGCTTTCCCCCATCTCCTAGTTTAAAAACTGCTCTGCAACCATTTTAATGTTAAGTGCCAGCAGTCTGGTTCCACTTTGGTTTAGGTGGAGCCCATCTCTCCTGTATCGGCTCCCCTCATCCCAAAAGTTTCCCCAGTTCCTAATGAATGTAAACCCCTCCTCTCTATACCATCGTCTCATCCACGCATTGAGACTCTGAAGCTCTGCCTGCCTACCTGGCCCTATGCTTGGAACTGGAAGCATTTCTGAGAATGCCACCATAGAGGTCCTGGATTTCAGTCTCTTCCCTCGCAGCCAAAATTTGGCCTCCAGGACATCTCTCCTACCCTTCCCTATGTCGTTGGTACCTACATGTACCACGACCACCGGCTCCTCCCCAGTACTACACATAAGTCTGTCTAAATGCCTCGAGAGATCTGCAACCTTCGCACCAGGCAGGCAAGTCACCATGTGATTCTCCCGGTCATCGCAAACCCAGCTCTGTTTCTAATGATCGAATCTCCCATTACTAACACCGGCCTTTTCCTAGCAACTGGAGTTCCCTTCCCCGGAGAGGTAACCTCCGTGCGAGAGGCAACCCCAGCACCATCTGGAAGGAGGGTCCCAACTATGGGAAGGTTTCCCTCTGCTCCCATTGACTGTTCTGCTTCCCTGGGCCTTTCATCCTCCTCAACAGCGCAGGGGCTGTCTGACCGGAGGTGGGACAATTCTACAGTGTCCCGGAAAGCCTCGTCAACATACCTCTCTGCCTCCCTTAGCTCCTCCAGTTCTGCCACCCTGGCCTCCAAAGTCCGTACGTGGTCTCTGAGGGCCAGGAGCTCCTTGCACCAAATGCACACATACGCCACCCGCCCACAGGGCAGGTAATCATAAATGCTTCACTCAGCGCAATAAACTGGATAGCCCCCACTCTGCAGCTGGGCTTCTGCCTGCATTGTCTCCTAGTTAATGAAAGGGTTGTTTAAGCAAGAAGTTTTGAATGTAGTTTGGTTTATAGGTTTTAAGGGGAATAAAGGGGAACAGATAGAACCGGCCAGGGACCCCCGCTCCCTTCCCACTCCCCTTCCAAACTCCCTGTTAGCAGCCCCTGTTTGCAAAAGCTCCCTGGTATTTGTATTTCATACATTCTTTGACTGTATAGGAGCTTCTCACATTATTTAGGGCTTACAATAGAACAATAAACATTATTTTGTCTGAGTCACAGGCAGACAAATGTACCGCTTCTGATTTGAGGTGAAGGACATGACTGGAGAAAACACGGTGTATGATTTATAAGGCAAACAAATGTATAGTTTTGTCACTTGGGGTGAAAACATATAATTTGCATTTCTTGGGTTAACAAGCAGTGCCTTTATGACCTCCAATCTCACAAGTTATTTCTAGTTGGCTTAACTGGCAGCTTCCCCACCCATCTCTTGATCCACTGATAGTGGGCCACTTTGCATTGCAAAGCATAGTGTTTGGTAACTTGTTTGGAGTTCTTTTTATTAGGTTGAGAGGGTGAAAGAGATTTTATCCATATACAAATTGAGAGACTCTTGCCAAAGCAGTTAATACTCAGCCATTTTTCTGTTTTTGGGAAGTGGAAATCCTAATCTTAGCTGATCTGTGGGTCCTTAGACAAAGTGTCTCATGATGTGAATTACTTTCCTATTGTCTTTGCTTACTAGGTAGATCCTATTTTGGGATAAACAGAGGTGGAGAGCTTTTCTAACTTTTAAGGGCCAGAGGGAATTAATAGTTATTAATCATTCAAGTTCTCTGTACTCCTTACGGCTTTTTTTAAAACATTTTTTGTGAATGAGGAATTGTGGATTTTTAGGCATCTCATAAAGTGTTCTTATACAACTCCTGATTATTATTTTTTTATTCACACTTCTGATTAAACTTTTCTTTCCATTTTTGGTTTGGGAAATTGGCTGTTTTAAAAAATCAGAAAGTACGGCGGCACTTAGTAGCAACTGCATAGGTAGGGTTCCAAGCCAAGCTTAAAATGGTGCGTTGATTCTAGCTTTTCTTTTAGCATGTGGCCTTTCGGTCTGAAAAACCCCACTGTTGGTTCACACTCTCTCAATTGTCTGTACAGGTTTTCCTTTTCACATCCTTCTAAAAGGAAGCCATTTAAAGTGGGCTCTGGCTGAAATTTGTTCTTGAGAGTCCAATCTTTCATTGTTGACTGTCTTTTTAAAAGAAACATGGTCTACGCCCAACACGACAGAGGTGGCTCTTGAGAAGATCTGGTGCAATGGGTAGCTGTCTCAAAAACGGGATTTGGGATAATATTTTAGCTGTTGTTGGTCATGACCAGAAGCTTGTGAGCTGTGCCCCTAAAGTGGACTGAGGGCCAGCCCTGTGAAACCACCTCCATCAGCCACTATATCGGTCAGATTTTTTCCTACAGCAGAGGAGGGTCTGTGCACAGTTGCTGAAGGATTGTCCACCACCAGGATGGGGATAAGAGATTCAGCTAACTTAAGCAATAAAAAAATCCCCAGGAAACTAAAGCACAGACTTGGTTGTGATGTAGTTAGGGCTGTTCAATGTACCTGTTACAAATCCACAGAAGCAGGGACATGTAGATAAGCCACCTAACAAACTGTACGTCCTTCAGTGTCCATTCAGACCCTCCTTACCACTAACACAACTACTGTACACCATAAACCAAATGCCATAACCTTATCCCCGCCCCACTAGAGGTGCCAATTTTCCAGCACTGCTATAACTGCTACCAAACTACCCTCTCCCAACACAACCAACTACAGCACCAAACATCCACCACTACTGGTGCTGGGGGAAAGTCACGCAATGAAGGGTCGTTGATGTGGGCGGAGTTAATAGATTCGTAGTTTTAAGGCCAGAGGGGATCATCTGACCTCCTGTCTATCCCAGGCTAGAGAATTTCGCCTATTTATCCCTGTATTGAGCCCAGTAACTTTGCATTTGACTAAAGTATCTTCCAGAAAGGCATCCCATCTGGATTTGAAGATCTCCTGAGATGCAGAATTCACCACTTCCCTTGGTAGTTTGTTCCAGTGATTGACACCCCCACTGTTAAAAATGTCTGCCTTATTCTAATTTGAATGTATCTGGCTTGAGGTTGCAGTGCACAGCTAGGGCTGTGACCATGGAAAGAGGTGGAGGAGTAGGGGGACGTCCTGTGAGATGGATTAAATGTACACTTACCTGCTTCTGTGAGTGTCTCAGGTATATTGGGTAGCAACCGGAACTGCTTCACAGTGGAGGGTGTGTGTGTGTGTGTGTGTATATATATGTTACTGGCTGGGATTCTGTTGACAGACAACAAATATAACCGTGTCTTAGTCACTCATACCTAAGGCTACGATTTAGTCAGAGGTCATGGATTCCGTGACTTTACCAGACCTCAGAGACTTCTAGGGCTTCAGGAGGAGGAGGCAGGACTGTGGATCCCTGCCCTGCAACTAGGGCTGGCTGGAACCAGGACCCTGCAGCCCCATGGCTTCCTCCAGGGGCTGCAGTCGGGGCTGTGTGTCCTAGCCCTGCAGTGTCCTGGTTTTGGCGGGGGCCACGTCCCAGCCCCATGGCATCCCGGGCTTAGTGGGGGCTCCAGCCGGGGCCATGCGCCCCAGCCCCATGGCTTTCTCCGGGGGCTGCAGCTGGGGCCACGTGCCGGGCGCCCCCCTTGCAGCTTCCCAGGACCATGTGTCTCCTCTCTTCTCCCCCTCTACCCTCCCACTGTGGCCAGGGCTTGGTGGGTCTGCAGTCGGGGCCGCACACCCCTGTCCCACAGCTGCGGCCAGGGCTGTGTGCCCCCCCGTGGCTGTGCCCCCTGCTGCGGCCACTGGAGCTGGCCCTGCCATGGTGCCCCCCCCCCCCCCCCCCCCCCGTCCCCCCCCCCCCCCCCCCCCTTCCCCCCTTTCCCCCCCCCCCCCCCCAGTTATTTTTAGTAAAGTAATGGACAGGTCACGGGCTCCGTGAATTTTTTGTTTGTTGCCCGTGACCTGTTCATGACTTTTACTAAAGATAACCGTGATAAAATTTTAGTCTTAATCATACCTAGGTGACCATTGATTGCTCTACTAAAAATCAGTGGTCATCTGTATATGAGAATGAGGTCTAATGCTGAATCACCCCATGTTGGGAATAGTATTACTTCAGTTAGAAAACTCACCTGGAATTTGCAGACACTGGAAGGAGATTGTACTACTGGCAGCATGAGGTCTCCAGTGTGTGACCCTGGCTGAAGGCCCCTGTGATTCGCCTTTCACCTTTAAACACAAGAGATGGTGAGCTCCTATTTCCCCCGTCCCTCCCAAAGGTGGCAGTGAAGTAACTTGCACTGGTATTTTTCCGTCCCTAAGTCCCACTTAGGTCAACAGAGAAATCTCAACATCAGACATACTTGTCAAATCTGGCAGTGAGAGTGACCTGGAAAACATTCTTCCCTTGGGCCTGTTGTGACCTGCAGCTGTGCATGCATCCCAGCGCCAGAGTGGGAGGACTGCAGTGTCCCCTCTCGGGGGTGAGGGGGCTCAGGCAGCACTGGGACAGGCCTGTGTCATGTAGCTCCCAGGTGGTACGCTGACCCCATGTGTGTGCACCTCTGGCAGCAACAGCCGGCTTCTGTACTGTGACTAGAGGTGAGCATGGGGATGGCTTTCTCCATGGCCTGGGGCAACCAGAGAACCACAGAGATGTGGGGCTGGAAGGTCCCTTTTGGAGGTCATCTAGTCCAGCCCCCTCCACTGAGCCAGGACTGCTTACACCTAGACCCATCCCTGGACTCTCTCCAGTTTGTTCACATCTTTCCTAAAGTGTGGTGCCCAGAGTTTGACCCAGTACTCCAGCTAACGCCTCACCCGTGCCAGGTGGAGTGGGATAATTATTACCTCCTGTGTCCTACTTAGGACACTCCTGTTAATACACCCCAAAATATTTCATCTTGTTGATTTCAGACCAATTCTCCAGTTTTCTGCAAGCACTTTGGAGGACAGGATTAGAATTCAAACAGCCTTGAATTTTATAGGCGTACTCTCTCCACTCAGTTATCCAAGTCCTTAATGAAAATATTGAATAGGATCGGAACCAGGACTTCCTTCTGTGGGATGCCACTAGATACACCCTCCCAGTTTGACAGTGAACCATTAACTACTCTTTGAGTACGGTCTTTCAACCAGTTGTGCACCCATCTTACAGTGATTTCATCTAGACCACGTTTCCCTAGCTTGCTTATGAGAATGTCACGTTGAGACTCTGTCAAAAGCCGTACTAAAATCAAGCTATATCATATCTACTGCTTCCCCCATCCACTAAGCCAGTAGCCCTGTCACAGAAGGAAATTAGGTTGTTTGGCATGATTTGTTCTTGACAGATCCATGTTGGCTATTCTTTATAACCCAATTATCTTCTAGATGCTTACAAATTGATTGTTTAATAATTTGGTACAGTATCTTTCTAGGTAATGAAGTTAGGCTGATTGATCTGTAATTCTCTGGGTCTTTTTTGTTCCTTTTTTTTAAAGACAGGTTTGCCCTTGTCCAGTCCTATGGGACCTCACCTATCTTACACGAGTTCTCAAAGATCATAGATAACTGTTCTGAGACCTGTTCTTTCCCTCTTTTGGCTTTCATTCCTCCCTCCCTGCCCCCGTTAATATTGTTTTAAGTATGTGGTCACCATTAATGTTTATAGTGAAGACAAGCAAAATAGGCATTAAACACCTGCGCCTTTGTGATATCATGAGTTATTAGCTCTCCTTCCCTGCTAAGTAGTTTACCTATACTTCCGTCATCCTTCTCTTGTTCCTGAAGTGTTTATATAACCTTTTCTTATTGCCTTTTATGTCCCTTGCAAAGTGTAACTCATTTTGTGCCTTGCCCTTTCTGAACTTAGCCTGGTGCAGTCCTGATCTTGCCTGATCATTCCAGATCTTATTTGCCAAAGACAGTACAGCGTGTTCCTTTGCCCTGTCATTGGTTTTTTAATAGTTGCTCTGCCAGGGAATAATGGCTACACTAAAACAAACATCTCTACAGTGAAAACATTTTACAGTTGATTGCAAATTGAACTGAAGAGCGTAAAACCATCTTTCTTGGCCTGTCTTTCTTCCGTGTTAGTTTACTTTTGGTGCCCTCACGCTGGCCCTTGGTGTTGGTAGAAAGCGCTGCCTTAGTAATATTCCCAGCCCCTGCCAGCTGGGGAGCTTGGGAATGAGTTGGGACGTGAATGCTGCTCCCCTGAGCTGGCCTTCTGTTTTATACAGGGTTTTATCCTGCCCTTGTCAGCGTATTGGGTGGTCTTCCAGTTGTGCACTAAGTGAGGTGACTCTCACCTGTCACACATGTGGCTCATTTTCTCCCTTCCCTAGAGGGAGAATTGTGTGTGCACTGGAAGGTTTTGTTTTGGTAGGGTTTTGCTTGGGGGATTTTTTTTAAATGTCCATACTGCTCTGTGCCTGTCAGAGAAAAGCAGTTGGAGTTGTGAGCCTGGCACTTACAGTAGAAGGTGGGGAGGTTTGGGGTGGTCCTTTAGTTCCTGGGGTGGTTCGTTCCCCAGACTGCCCCCCCCCCCAAGAAAGCGGTCTCTTGCCTAGACATGTTTTGCCCTGATGGTCAATAGGTCCCATGGTGCCTTAGGAGCAGAGATGTCAACCAAGTTCCTCATTTCAGAGCTTTGATTTCTAAAGGAGACAGCCAGCGAAGTTGGGTTGCATATTAACATATCAGCCTAGCCAGCGGAGCTGTGTGTAGTCTGTGCTGCAAAGCCAGCCAGGGAAGTTGCCACAGGTCTCCTGTGTGGACTCCGCGCTGTGCAGAAGCACTGGGAGGGGGGAGAAACTTCTTATCAGCAGAACGCTGCAACGGGATCTTGCAGAGGATTTTTCTTATCAGATTATATTAATCTACTTCATCAGCGCTAGTGACCTGTTAGCCCAGCGTAAGGGAGAGGGTGCTGCACGCTTCACACCAGCCACTTTTCAGCAAACGTGGCCCCATCACTCAGCATGTGGCACTTGAGAGTTGATACCGGGTGGGCCCGGCCGAAAGAGCCGGCCATCTGAATAGACCAACATGGCAAGCAAAGGTAACAGGCACTGGGGTGGGTGGGAAGGAATGGACGTAAGTCACGTTGTGCCGGAAGTGAGTCCTGGGAGCGCTGAGCTGAAGTAGAGGGGGATGTGGCTGGGGAGAGGTGCAGACAGCGTGGGATTGTGGTGAGTGGTGGAAGTGAAGTGGGGTTTGAAGAGAGCACTTGAAGCATTGGAAGAGGGGCAGGAGCAGCATGAGGCATAAAGATGACGGGAAGCGGGAAGAGACGGCAAAGAGGGAGACGTTGTGCCTTTCAAAGTGCAGCTTGTCAGTAGGTGGTGCCCAACTCTCATGTGTCTTTGAAAATCTACCCCAAAAGGGGAGAGAAGGCATGAAGAATGGACAGAGTTCAGGGCTGAGGTGGGGAGTCTGCAGAGCCCCTACTGAGGACAGAGGGTTCAGGTCCGTAATGCCCAAAGAGGTGGGGAGAATGGTTGACCCCTTCTGTTGTTAAAAGCACAGAATCAAGGTTAAACCGGAAATGTCCTTGTTCAACAGTGATTCTAGGCAAAAGGTCTAAACGTTGGGAGTCCCTTGGTGTCACTTCCAGATCCTTGCTTTTGCCCATCCAGCAGTAGTTCTCTTCTCCTCCCACTTAGGGGAGTAGCAGTGATTTGTTTGTGTCTCAGGAAATGCCCCTCTCAGTTAGAGACTTCCACGTGGTGGGAGGGCCATTGTTCGTTGTGATAGTCTTTCAACACAGGGCATGTTGGAAATTTGACTGTTTTCCCCCCCCCCCCTTTTTTCTGATGTGTCCACTGTAAACTCATTTTGTTTTATTTCCTTAGTGAGTGTAGTTTTTCATCCTTGTCTGTTACTAGGGAGACGATGATTTCTGACTCCAGAGATTAACTTTTATACTGTTCTTAGAAGGCGTTGACTGCAATCTCTGATCAAACTCCTGATAGCGTCTCGTCAGGGCAAATCACCTTGTTCTAGAACTCTTCTGTGGTCGATAATCAATCTCTTATTGCAGGGAGTGTCTCTTCCTGAGTCTTTTATGCCTTTTGTAACAACTTTCAGACTCAGAGGCACAAGCTGGCTGTCAGAATCCTAGCTCCCACACAAATAGCTGACTGTTCGGCTCAGAGTATTTATAGAGTCATGTTGTAGGGCAGCTACCGCAGGTATTAAGTGTACTTGAAGTAGCAAAACCACTTCCTGAATTCAACATTATATATATATATATAATAGACTTGCGGGATACTCAATGTTCTGCCACACTGACTTTATGTAAAGACTTTGTTCTGTCAGGCTAATACAAAGAACAAACTGTCCTGTGGTGGTGTTTTTTGTTTTTATTTAAATGTTCCTTTATACATAAGAACAGCCATACTGGGTCAGACCAAAGGTCCATCAAGCCCAGTATCCTCTCCTCTGACAGTGGCCAATGCCAGGTGCCCCAAAGGGAATGAACAGACAGTTTATCAAGTGATCCATCCCCTGTCACCCAATCCCAGCTTCTGGCAAACCGAGGCTAGGGACACCATCCCTGCCCATCCCGGCTAATAGGCCCATCAATGGCTATCTTCCATGAATCTATCTAGTATACATTTTGGATAGATTCTTTATTTGTTGTTTGTTTGGGATAGCTCCCGAATAGTCCGTTTTAACCTGACCAGGTTGTCTGTTGGGCTAAAAGCTTTTCTGAAGTGGATTAGTGTGTCACTGTAACATAGGGCTGTCATTGGTGGATTTCCTCAGATACCACTGATGCTACAGACCCTAAGGTTAACTCTCCCAAACTGCCTGCTGCATTTGCATAGCTTAATGTCTTCATCAAAGCAGAGTCACCTGGTGGGGTCAAACTCCCTGTAATAGACAGGTTCCTTACTTTGGGGCCTCCGTCAATGGAACTGCCGTCTTTGCTCGGAACTCCCATTGTCTCTCTTCTGTCAGTGCCTTCCTGATGTCTAGAGATACGTATATCCCTGCCTCCTTGGTAGATCCTGGAGTTGGAGGTGGTGTGGAATCCCCTTGCTCTGGCTGGTCCTACAGCCCCCTTTCTGTGGGACAGAGCATTATCTTTCACCTAGGAGCCACGCTTAATATATTAAAGATCTGAAAAGGGGTGGGCAGTAAGGTGATTAACTTGTCAAATTGTGCAGTCATTTAGGCTAGTTGATTCTGGAGAAGACTGAGGCTCGGTTAAAAGGCCTCTCCTCCCTGGGTTCTAAGAAACACCCAGGGAAGGGACCTGGCGTTGCCGCCCAGTGCGCTGCAGCGTTCACGACGAGCCAGCAGTCTCGCTGTGTGTGAGGAGTGGGGTGGAGAATGCAGAGAGCATTGCTGTGCCATTCTAACACCTCACCTGGAAGGCTGTTCGGCTCCAGTCACCGTACTTCAGAAAGGGAGACAGTAGCAGTAGGGAAATGAGATGCCTGGAAGGCTTCTGTGTGAGGGGACAGGATGGTGTCCAAGCTAGCGAGGGAGGCTGGGAACTCCCGATTCCTCTTTCCCATAATATACGAACAAAGATATTGACTGAAAAGCAGAACATGTTAGAAGAGGGATTTGAATCTTTGTTTGGGGATGAAAATAAACATTCCAAGAGCTCTGCAGATCTTGGAATGAAAGCTTTACAAGCCACTTTGGCAGAAATGAAGAGGCTGATTTAGCTGGTTGAAGAGGGGTTGTTCAGGAGAACTGTGGAAGATGATCCAAGGACTTTGAAGGAAGAAGTAACAACACTGTCTCAGAACCATTTGCATACAGCCAATGGTTTTGGAAAGGCTTGTAGCAGCAGTTCTCTGAGAATGCCCTCCTGAATGGCAGAGACCCCACTCCTTCCACATCTGTCCAAAGGAAACTACGTTTTCATGGACGTTAGGAAGGAGCTTCCACGTTATGTGCTGGAAATTGTTGTATAACCCAGCTGCCTCTAGAACTGAACGATGACTAAAGGAGCTCTTTTTCCCGATGGGTAAGAGAGCAGGCATTCCAGTTTGCTATTACAGTGGCTGTCAGTTCTTTAGAAAAGGGCCATGGAATTTGTTGAGGGTTCACGTCCCTTCCGAGGGGGAGAACTGTATGACAAGTGCAGGATGAGAGGAAAGTTTACACTTTTTCACTACCAAACTTTCAGCGCACAAATGGAGAATTGGCCTGATCCTTCAGTCAATACACCTGCATTGCTTATTTCTTAGAAACTCACGAGGTTGGTGATGTTTGTTTTTCACCAAGGTACAGTGGGCAATAAAATTACATAATTCAGTTCAAAGTAAGCTGAGAGAGCATTACCTGTGGTAGTTGGTAAATACAGAGCAAAGTATAGTTCAAGTTATTTCTTTAGCAAACAACACTGTGCCTTGGTAACGTGCTATTACAGTACCAAGAGCAGGGCTTGGCATGTTAACTGCAAGCCCTCTGAGAGCCCAAAGGTGCGCTGCTCTCCCCGGCCTGCCTGCTCACCTCAGCGTCTGGCTCTTGATATGGGGCAATGCTGTGTCCAACTTTTCTCTGCAAGATCGATTTCTTATGCCAGGAGATCAGGCTCTTCGACACCTTCCTTTTGTCTTTTCTGCTCCTTTAAAGCCACATCACACTAGCTGCTTTTTGGATTTACAGCACCAATTCAAGCATCTTTTACACTTGTAAAACGCTGTCCATGCATGCTTGTAAAATGTCAAACATCCCAAGGGCCTGCCTGAGGGTGCCAGCTTGGAGCAGGTCAAATACCTTGTTCTGCCTGGACCGCTTTAGAATATCCCAGTTCAGTGCTAGTATAGACTAGAAAGTCTTACCGGCAGAAGTTCTGCCAACGGCTTTTTGGGCAGAGTGTTCCCATTTGGCTGCCTTTGCCAGTGCAGCATGTCCTCACAGTGCCAGGTAGCACCAGCAAAAGACACGTGGCACTGTGGGTTTGCTTCCCAGTGTTTCAGTCACCACCATCGGGTGCATTATGTTGTGGAGAATTGTAGCATATTGTGGGATAACACCCTGCTCAGAATTGTGGGTGTTTGGGTTAAAATTCCCCCACTTCCCTCTGGTCCATCCCCAAATCCACTCTTTCATGGCAAAATTCTATTAGCCATCTTGCTGTCAAACACAGATGTGAAACAGATCAATTAAGCGCTTGTCTGTTTTAGAGACAGGGCGACTGACTTTGGTCTTTTGTGTTTGTGGAACCGCAGCCCCCAGCAGTGTTGCAGGGATACTGAGAACACCGAGTGGATGATGTGGACAGTGAATGAAACTAGCCAGATGCCACAGGCATTCACTGACCAGCTGCCCGGACAGCCACAGCTCTGAGTCAGTGAAACAAGCACGCAGTAGTGGGATCAAATCATGATGCAACCCAGGGATGACTGAGTGGCTGCAGGACTTTCAGGTGCAGAAGGCCACATTTTTGGAGTTGTGCAGAGCTGCCCCAGCGCGGAGACTGAAGTGAGAGCTGCTTCGACAGTGGAGAAATGGGTGGCAATCACACTCTGGAGGCCTGCTAACATGGGGGCAGTTGTCATGCAGGTGTGCAAGGCCATTAAGTGTGTCCTGCTGCACAGGACTGTAATTCTAGGCAACACAGAGGAACTAATCGATGGATTCAATGAAATGGACTTCCCGAGCTTGGGGGATTGGGGAGGGAATAGAGGGGACACACAACCCAATTCTGCTGCCCTCTTAGTAGTAAACACAAAGGGGTGCTTTCCCCAGGGTTATGCAAGCATTGGCCATTCACCAGTTGGGGAAGGTGCATGACACTTGCATCTTTAGGAGGATAGGATTGTCTGGCAAGCTGCAAGCAGGGACTTGCCAGACTGGCATATTCATACCAGTGGGACTGCAAAGCTAGCCATGATTCTCAGGGACCCAGTCTGCCCTCTGCTTCCCTGGCTCTGGAAGCCCTGAACAGCAGTAAATCAATATTGCCTCCAGGATTGCAGCGTATTCCTTGGGCAGATTAAAGGGAAGCGCAGATGTCTTATAATGACTAGGCTGTATCTCAGTGAGCCAGAAATTTCTACTGTTGCTGCGTGTTGTGTTTTGCTGTGAGGCCAAGGGTAAAATGTGACCCGCAAGGGAGAGGTGGACAGGCTGTCACTTCACTGTGAGCAGCCAGACACAAGGCCACTTACTAGCGCTAGCTGAGGGGCTGTGAGAATTTAAAAGTGCACATTTAGTTTGCTATAGCAAGACCGTGTGCTGCTGTGTGTCTTTTGTGAGTGTACACTGCTTTGCCAGGCTAGGAATTATGATGAACTGTTATGAATCTGGTATGGGGGGAGGCTGTTGAGTTTGTATTCTGCAGAGCCTTTTGAAATCCCAGTGTTATGTCTTATCGGATGCACAGTTCTCTTTCAGAATGCTACTCCCTGGGAATAGCGTCTCCTAGCTGGCATGGCGGGTATTTGTAGCAGTGGTGGGAACTTTGGGGTAGGTACCTTTAGAGAGAGAAGGTGGGTGAGGTAATATCTTCTCTTGGTGAGAGAGACAAGCTTTCAAGCCACACAGATATAGGCCGCGTGTAATAGAGGCTGGGAGAGGCTAAGCCTCCCCAAACCTCTGCTAACGCTCCCTGCCACGGCCCCAGGGCTCCTCGTAGGGCCGTCCCTAGACATTGTGGGGCGGGGGGCAGGTCGGCCCCAGGCCTCCATGGGTGGGGGGGCGGGCCACGCCCAAGGTCTGTGGGGGGCAGGAGCAGGCTTGGGGGGCAGGGAGGAAACCACTCCCTAGCACAAGCCTGCGGAGTGGGTTGTGGCCGGGTTGCTCCACTTCCTGCTGCCCGGTGATTGCAGGGCGGGCCCGACCCCACACTCATGGGGTGGCAGGAAGTGGAGTGACCCAGCCCCAACTCGCTCCGCTCTGCTCTCCTGGCTCCCAGCCTTGGGACTTAGGGGGCAGGGGGAACCGCCCCCCCAGCACTCACCAGCAGCATGGAGCAGGCTGGGGCTGGGTCGCTCCACTTCCCGCTGCCCGGTGAGTGCAGGGCATGCCTGATCCCTGCTGCAGTCCCCCGGGACGTAGCTCAGGGGAAGGGGTGGGAGGGGGCTGGAGCAGGGGCTTTGGGGAAGAGGCGGGGGTGGAGCAGGGGCGGGGAAAGCTTTCCTGGCCGGCTCAGCCTGCCGGGGGATCGGGCTGGCTGCTGGAGCAGCACGCAGCTGTGCGGGGCACCAGGAAATTTGGGGCAATTTGGTGTCCCAAATTTCCTGGTGCCCTACGCAGCTGCGTAGTTTGTGTATGGGTAAGGACGGCCCTGGCTCCTCGGGACTCCTCTGGCCCCGGCTCCTCGGGACTCCTCTGGCCCCGGCAGGCGGAAGTGGGGGCGTGGCCCCAGGCAGAAGGGGTGGTGCAGGGGCAGGGTGGGCGGGGCTAGCCTCCCCAAACGGGGATGGGGTGGGGGAGTCACATGCCGCCCATGCGCACAGAGCTCTTCTTCAGATCTGGGAAAGTTACTCCCGGCTCACAGCAAAATGTAAGGTGGATCAGATTGTTTAGGACCATTCAAGATAGAGCGGCCCGTTCACACCTCTGAAGTCATAGACAAAAAGAGAGGGTTAGTGAGTTACAGATTGTTGTAATAAGCCATAAATCCAGTCTCTGTAGGTACCGTCACAGACGCAAAATAGACAGATGCGCTAGAAAATGGATTTCCGAACACACCCTCTGGCGGCATGGCTAGATATCAAATAAAGGTGACAGTCTGATACATTGCCAGAGCAAGTTCCGGTGTTTGGCCTTTTAAAAGCCTCGCCCAGGCGGCTGCCATTTTACAGAGCCAAGGGGTGTATGGAGGAGCCCTTACAGAATCCCTTGCACGCCAGCCTGGCTTACTAGTGTACAAGGATTCAATGTGTCCAGCTATTGACCGAGCCTTTGCATGGTGGCACTACCCTGCAATTGGAGGCCTGGAGCAGATGCAGAATGTGTGTCTAAAAGGTCTGCTTTTTAAAAAGTGCATATGTTTGGGCAGGGGTAGAATGAGGGGCACAGGTCGTGGTACTCACCAATACCACCACAAAGTAAGCAGTACCCTCCTGAGAGGTCTCTTGAAGTAGGCTGCGGATGTTCATATGCATATTCTCTGGGTTTTTGGCCTTGGCTCCCATTGGGATCCTCCTTAACTAGGGGAAAAATAAATTAATAGATTTTTAAGGCCAGAAGAGACCATTCTGGCCATCTCATCTGACCTGCCTGATGCTGGCTGGAGAACCTCATCCAGCAATGCCTGCGTTGAGCCCCATCACCTGTGGTTGAACTTAAGTGTATGTCAGTGGTGATGTCTCCCACTGCCATTCAGCCATCACCCAAATGAGCAGCGGACTGTGCACATCTTCACCTGTGTATTAGTGTCATGCCTGGCAGGCTCTGTCATGGACCTGGACCCCGTTGTGCTAGGTGCTGTACAAGCACAACAAAAACTGTCCCTGCCCCAAGGAGCTGATGAGTGTAAGATGAGACCACAGATGGAGTACACGGAGTCGGATGCGCTATGGTCTCTCTCTCACCAGGAGCCTAACCATTGTCATGTTTTTGTAGATGCTACAGCAAAGGAAACTTGAGGAGGGATGGGAAGGAAGGAAGGATGTTTACGGGAGTGCCTCCCAGGTGTAGGGGCAGCATGGGAGAAAGCACGATGGTGCTTGTTTACAGACGAAACAAGTGGGTGCTGGAGATGCGTGATATGGGCCATCAGAGATGAGCATTGATAGTTTGACAGTGGATGAGAGATGATCGGGTGGGGACAGATTGTGAAGGGCCTTGAGAACAAAGACCAGCAGCTTATGTTTGATGCAGTAGAGAAGAGGGAGCCAGTGGAGGGGGATGCAAAGAGAGGGGTGACATGGTCAAAGTGATGAGCTAAGAAAGTGATCTCTGCAGCAGCGTTTTGAATGGATCTGAGCAGGGCACGATGGCATTTGTCAAGGCTAGAGATGCTGCAGTAATTGAGACACGAGATGTTGAGAGCTTGGATGAGAGGGTGGATGGATAAGAGAGGCTGGATCTTACAGATGTTCTTATACAGGAAGAATCGGCAAGATTTAGATGCAGCTTGGATGTGGGCACCTAGAAGGAAGTCCGAGTCGATGTCCAGGTTGAGAGCCGGAGTCGCAGCAGGATGGGAGCGGTGTCCGCAGGTATCAGAGAGAAAGGTAGTGGGAGGAGGGCTCTTCCTCTCTTTTCTGTCATGCTATGATCAGCAATTCAATGGTTAATGTTGTTTAAATTCTCACTCAGCATCTGAATGTGCACCTACTGCGGTGAACACCTCTCTGAGCTAGCATCTCTGGCTCTTTGCCGTTTAACCACTATGGGAACCAAGTGTCTCTCTTGTAATGAAAGCCTAGATTTTGGAGTGCTAGGCAGGAGCTTGAAAGAAGTGGCAGTGTGCCCCCACCCTTCTACCGCCACATACACCTGTGCCCCAATTCACACCCTGAGTTTAGGATGGTCATGTTACTCGTGAGTGCACGGATCATCCCAAACGGGAGCTGAGTGAACTCTCCCCGAACCGTGACATCTTGTACAAGCCACAGGAAAGCTATTGTACAATTGTAATTGTACTGACTTTTCCTTGCATCCCTCTATCTGTTGAGCCAAGGACCTTAGTTCCCATGAGTCGGCTGTGCCGGTTATACAGGGGCTGCATAAAAGCACTAAAATAGCCTTTCTAGACACTAAAACATCATGCCTTGAGCCGCCTTTAGGCATTTCCAAGGCTACAGCATCTGGGGTGTGGTGTCCGCCCTGGAAAGTGGGGAATCTGATCATTTGCAGACCTGCAGGCGTGAGCTTGGGCTCAGAGGTCATGGTTTTATGCCCAGAAGCGTGTATGTGTGTAGTCGTACAAGAAGGTTCAGGTTGCAGGGTAAAACACTGGCATTTCCTGGTCTGAAAGTCGAGTTGCTTGGTCAGTCTCACTCTGACCCTTGCGCATATGCTTTATGATCCGGTGTGAACATGGAATTCTCATAGATAAGTGTTCCCATCCTTCAGCATGCAGACTGTAGAGTGTGCAGTAGGGGGATCGGCTCCCTTACAAGGCTGCGGGTGTACGGTCGCCTGTGTTTGGAGGTTTGGGGTTTCCGTTGCTTGCTAGGGTGGTCATGGACTCACATTTGGGAGTTTCCCGAACAACAAACTCACTCCCGTGAGGCAGGTTTGTCTCCTTCCAAGTGCTGAGGTGGTTAGTGACTTGTTCATGGTGTCCTTCAACAAGCAGAAGTTGGTAGTTAAGAGACTCTAGACTCTGCTCCTCACTGCATCTTGTGCCTTAACAGCAGCCCTAACCTTCCTATGCCCCAGTTGAGCACAGCCTCCAGCTTTTGTTGGATCTGCGTTAGTTGTTTGTCCTCGTCACGCCTTCCTGGAGGACAGTGCTTGGGACCGTGGCATGTGGCAGCTGTTCCAGTACAGTGTGGCCGAGGTCACAGAAGATTCATGAGACACGCAGGTCATCCAATGTTCCGTCCTTAATCATGCTCTGTAGCCACTTGCAATGTTTATAGGTTCCCTGGTATCCTGGGACAGAGAGCAGTTTTAAAAAAATCAACCTGTTGTCCTGACTGGGGATGAAACTATATTACCAGATGAGTTTGAGACTGAGCCCTAAGTGGGCTTGGAAGGGTTAGATTTTGGGTTGATTTCACCGTACACATGAAAAAGAGATTTAGACTTAGACAAATGGGCTAGTGAATGAATAGTAAAAATAGGTGATTTGCTGACTTAAGACTATTTCCTTTGCATACTTTGACGTGATGTTGACAGTGTTTTAATGTTTACAAAACTTGCCATGGGGCTCTGTCTGGTTCCCTTGGGAGACTGCACAGTCAAACACGCTCCTTTTTCTGATTGTCGCCATATTTTCCTCCTGCTTGGTTTTACCTCTTTTCACCACTCTGCTCATCTCAAATAATCCTTCTCTTTTGGACACTTGCGTCTTTCAATATTTGTACACAGTTACTGCTTCCTTTCCTCAGCCTAACTGCTGTTCGGCCGAGGTCAGTCGTGGGGTTCTCTTTACTCTCTAAGCTAGTTTCTTCAGCCCAATACCCACCTAGCTTTGCGATCTGACTCACTGACATCTTTGTTTATTAGGTTTCAGAGTAGCAGCCGTGTTAGTCTGTATCCGCAAAAAGAACAGGAGGACTTGTGGCACCTTAGAGACTAACGGATTTATTTGAGCATAAGCTTTCGTGGGCTTCATCCGAAGAAAGCTTATGCTCAAATAAATCCGTTAGTCTCTAAGGTGCCACAAGTACTCCTGTTTATTAGGTGCAGTCTCAACAGAGTCCAAGAAATGTGTTGCTTCTGCTGTGAACCACACTAGGTCTTTTCCTTCGGCTGCTGTCTGTCATTACAAGCCTGTCTAATCTGCTGCCCTTCCCTACAGCATCGCTGCTTTCCAGGTTTCTAAATAGCTTGGTGCCCCAATGGTCTCTCCAGGTCCTGTTACCTTGCATTCTCCCACCATTGGTTTTCCTGTCCACACTTACACAGCTTGGCCCCTTTGGATCTCTATCCTCTCTGGCCACAACATAATTTACCTTGTTGATTTTATTGTGCTCTTTGTATCTTCCAAAGTTACAAGGTTACTGAAGTTGGGACAGTACCAATCCAAAAGGCACTACCTCCGATGTCTCCTGGGGATAAGTCTGGGTATTTGCATTGGTGCCTGTGGATTGACTGAAACATGACAGAGTTGTACTCCTGGCGGATTAGCTAGTATGAGACGCAGTTTAGTGAAAATAGCAGCACTCGGTCACAAACCAGTGCCTACCACTGGAGCAGAGGCCAGCGTTTG
The DNA here is from genome assembly GCF_002925995.2 of Terrapene triunguis. Lineage (NCBI taxonomy): Eukaryota > Metazoa > Chordata > Testudines > Emydidae > Terrapene > Terrapene triunguis. Next base: position 194,386 of record NW_020664517.1, on the reverse strand, counting down.
TCAGCCAGCGGGTGAGGTATGGATTGATGTGATATGAGAAAAGGAGCCATGACTGGCTCTCAGCTGGGAGTTGCCTATTGTGGAACGCCCTGGTTCTGATGGCTGGTGAAAAAGTACGAGCTTACTTGCTGGCTTCTCTGTGCTGTATTCCATCCATGTGTTGCGATTGGGGGGAGTGGGGGAACCTCAGAGCCTGGACAGTGGAGAGTTGGAGCATTACCAAGGGGAGGTGCTGTGTCAGTAACAGGGAGGTCACCGCTTGTGTGACTTCTAGGTAGTGAACAGAGCTCTGTAGGAGGCCTGGTTCCTGCTGTCAGCTGAAGGCTGCGGCTGTTGCGACGTGAGCCATGATACAGGGAGGGAAAAGAACATTCCTTCTGGGCCAGAGGGGGGCAAGACTGTACCCTGCTGGTGCAGGGAGGGATGGAGAATGGGGGTGAAAAGGGAGGGGGTAGTAATGGGGCATTGAAGTTCACCCTGGTAGCAGTTTCCTCTCTGTATGTTGAGATGATAGTAGTGTACAGAGAACAGATTGAGCCTGCAAAACCGAACTCCTGGGTTCATTAAGGGATTGCTCTGAAACCAGAAGTGAAGCTGCTTTCCAAGGCTGTTTGGTCTTCATGCTCCCTCCGCAATGATATTGTATACTTGACTGGATAGAGTGTGTGGGGCACACACTGCGGTGCTGAATGGGGCACAGAAGTCTGAGCCACTGCTGTGATAGTACACGGCTAGGCCAGTTCCAGCGGGCAGAACGGCCGTTTGGCTAGCAAGCGGTCTGTCTGCCATATCGAGAGAGGGTGTGTTTGCTGGACTGGGGAGAGATGAAGGAGTTGCAGTCAGTATTGCATGTGGTTGGACCACCTTCCTTCGGTGCATTACTTGCTTTTAGCTAGGTCTTTTCTCCGGTGCACCTAGCCTTGGTGGAGGAGCTGAGGTTTCTGAAACTCCACATACCAGGCCTCTTGGCTGTGGCTCTCCAAGGTGATAAGTTGCTCGCTTGGCTGGAACGCTGATACATTTTTTGTTTTGTTTCTGTAGATTCTTGGCAGCCTGCCCAGAAGGTCAAAGTGAGGTGGAGATGATGCTTACCAGTTAGTGTTCTGCTGTTAACAGTCATTGCAATAGGAGAGCTTTGCCAGCCAAGAACATTTAAAAATGTCCCCTTATGAGCAAAGCTGTTTGTGAGGTCTGCCAGGGTGACAAACTAGCTGTAGCCTTGTGATCTGTGGCTTTTGTGAGCCCACTGCAAAACCTACTACTTTTCGCATAGACTAGGAGACCCTGTGACTTGTCTTCACTGCATCCAGCTGGCTTCCCCAAACCATCTGTCCCTTACATTGTGGTCTCCTCTACCAGACAACTAAATAGTGACAAATTTTATAAGTGCTTGTCTATAAATGCTACAAGCCTAAATACTAAGATGGGTGAACTTGAGTGCCTGGTATTAAATGAGGATATTTATATAATAGCATCACAGAAACATGGAAATGATGACAATCATTGGGACATGGTAATCCAGGCTACAAATATATAGGAATGACAGAGTAGGTGACACTCGTAGGGGAGTGGCACTACATGTGAAAGAAAGCAGAGTCAAATACAGGGGAAAAAACGTAAATGACTCAAACTGTACCATAGAATCTCTATGGATAGAAATTCCATGTTCGAGTAATAAGAGGATAGCAGTAGGAATACACTACGGATCACCTGACCAGGATGGTGATAGTGACTGTGAAATGCTCAGGGAGATTAGAGCGGCTATAAAAATAGAAAACTCAATAATTAGGGATGTCAGCTATCTCCATATTGACTGGTAAGAGTCCGAAGCAGACTGGGAAGAGTTACAAAGGGGTCTCCCCAAACTAGGTGACTGGGCAAGGAAATGGCAGATGAAATTCTGTGTTGATAAATGCAAAGTAATGCACATTGGAAAACATCATCCCAACTACACATACCAAACGATGGGATCTAAATGAGCTGTTACCACTCAAGAAAGATCTTAGTCATTGTGGATAGTTCTCTGAAAACATCCACTCAATGTGCAGCGGCAGCCAAAAAAAGCTATCCATGTTAGGAACCATTAGGAAAGGGATAGATAATAAAGACAGAAAATGTCATAATGCCTCTATAAATCCATGGTACGCCCACACCTTGAATTCTGCGTGTAGTTCTGGCCATCCTGTGTCAAAAAAGGTATACTAGAATTGGAAAAAGTACAGAGAAGGATGACCCAAATGATGAGGGGTATGGAACAGCTTCCATATGAGGCGAGATTAAAAAAGACTGGAATTTGTCAGCTTGGAAAAGAGACGACCAAGGGGGGATATGATAGAAGTCAATAAATCATGAATGCTGTGAAGAAAGGGAATAAGTGTTGTTTACACCTTCTTGTCATAAAAGAACCAGGGTTCACCCAATGAAATTAATAGGCAGCAGGTTTAAAACATAGATAAGGAAGAAGTACTTCACACGATGCACAGTCAACCTGGGGAACTCATTGCCAGGGGATGTTGGGAAGGCCAAAAGTATAATGGTGTTCAAAAAAGAATTAGATAAGTTCAGGCTATTAGCCAGGATGGTCAAGGATGCAACCCCATGCTCTGGGTGTACTGAAGCCTTTGACTGCCAGATGCTGGGACTAGACGACGGGATGGATCACTCGATAAATTGCCCTGTTCTGTTCATTCTCCTTGAAGCATCTGGCATTGGCCACTGTCAGAAGGCAGGATACTGGGCTAGCTGGACCATTGGTCTGACCCAGTCTGGCTGTTCTTATTCATTGATTCTTGCCCTCAGGCATAGGTCTGCTCCTTGCAGACTTCTTAGTTTGCTAAATCTGCTATAGACCTAGGATGGGGGTAAGTTAGGTCCCAGTCCTACATAGTCGTCCCCATCAAATTCATCATCCCTGCTAAGTCTGCAGCAGGTCCTCTGGACTTTATTCTTGTTCTCCTTCCCAACTTTGCCTCTTTTCTAAAGTTATGGAGCAAAGAAGGCTGGCGAATGAGTAGCTGGCTTTCAAAGTCTGGCTGGGGGCATCAAAGACCATGTGAAGCTCCTAAATTCCTTAGGGTTTCCTGCTCAGTTCCCTCCCAGTGCATGCCAAACCATTGAGAAAAGGTTAAGAAGCCTCATCTAGTTCAAATGTTTCCCAGGATGGGAAGGGTGAAAATCCCTCTGAATGCATTACTGAAATGTACCCACTATGTGATTGTGCGGCACTCCAATGACCGAGGCAACACAGGATAAAAGGCCCTACTACTACAGCAGTGGGAAATCCGGAGTGCAAGAGGCAGAGGCCTGTGGTTTTTGTGGCTGTAGGAGCAAGGTTCTACTCTTCTTACAGCGTTTGGGCAAAGGCTGCTGTATAAGTGTTTACCGTTCTGAGAGAACTCTGACATGCAGCCACATGCATGCTTCAGTTCATGCCACGACTCCGGGTTTATTGTATGTAACCATCAGCATGCATCGGGTGCTGCACCTTTTAAACCGTGTGTCGTTGCACCAGCATTGAAACCTGTAAGTACAAGTGTCAATTAAAACCGATGGCTTCCACCTAGCACCTGTGTTAACACCAGCCCTGGCGATAAAGGTCCTGCTGACTTGCAAGAGAAACAGTGCCATGGCCCCATGAGCCTGAATTGTTTGAATTATTCAGTGTGTAACATCTCATCGTTGACCTTTCACTTGTGGGCTGAATTTAATTGGTATTTTTGTATAATTCAAGCTCGGGTACTTGTCCTACATTACTGTACAAAAATGTTAGCAGGCTCTGGGGTGGTTTGCTATCGGATATGCTGTCCTCTTGCATCATACCTTCCTCTCCTCCACACCCACACCCACACCCACACCCACACCCACACCCACACCCACACCCACACCCACACCCACACCCACCCACACCCACAACCAACTCTGGAGGGCGGGGGGCGGGTTTGCTGGGCTGAACAAGAGACTGTCTCTTTCCAGACCCTGCACTTGGCATGAGGGAGACCTTTGTTCTTGAAAGAGCCCTTCCAGTTGTTGCTGTGAGTCTCCATGGTTTCTGCAGTTTTGGCCCTTTCCTTGTTCTGCTAACATTGGTGTCTGAGAATTTCCATCTCAGACATCTGACCGGTTCTCAAGGAACTCCAAGAAAATATTTCTGAGTTAAGAGACTAATTATAGGTCTGTGGATGCAGGTGATCTACGGCTGGCATCTTATGTGCTACAAGGTACAGGGGTGTATTCCTCTGGCTGTGCCAGTGACTCTATATCCAGCACTTTACACCTCTCGCCAAGCCCCTAGTCTATTGTCAACTGCTTTCACAGCCGCAGGCAGGCAGATTCCTGTTCTGTGCCACTGGAAACCTCGTTATGCCCTCCGCGAAGGTTTAATCCTGACTTCAGAAAGGGAAGCGATTTAAGTGAAGAGTGTCTGTCAGGTCCTGATTCCTGTTCTTCAGTCCCCACCACAACCCTATCCCATTGCCAGATACGCTACAGGATGACATCAGAGTTTAGCTATTGTCTAATGTAATCTCTCCCATTTCTTGCTGCTTGCCTGCTCCCCGTTCTTATTTAGGTCTCCCTAAACCTCTTTTGCTAGCCCTTGATTCAGCTTTCTTGGTGCTTACACTAGCCTTTACGCTCCCTAATTAACTTCTGGTGCCTGTTACCATTTCACTGGGGATGAGTTTCTGTCTTAACAGCTGTCACCACCTCCCCCTCTTCCGCAGTGGCTTTCCTGGTTCACCTCACAGTTCTTGGGGAATCCCTCAACCCAGTGGCCCACTTCCCAGCACAAGTGGGAAGATGGGCGTCTTCCCTCCAAGCCCCTGTATTCTCCTTGCTGGCTGAGAATCTTGATGTTCCTGAACTGTTCCTCTTACGAGGTGCAGCATAACCTGACTTGTTAAAGGGAATGCTGGAGGGAGCAGTCCCATATGACTCTAACATGCTGCTCCCCTTGTTCTTCACATAATAAAACAGGGGAAGTGATTATCCTCTGGTGGCACCTTTTTGAGGCGTGGAGGTGTGAGCACTGATTAGCTCTGTGAAGCTGCTGCAGAATTCTGTAACATCTGACAGTCTGGTTGTACATGTGTCTGGCTCTCACCAGACTAGTGGCATTGCCAGCTGGAAATCCTCTTGTTCCCAAGAGATAGAGCATGACCTAAAAATGACATGTACGCAGGTGCTGAAGCACTCCAGGCCCAGAGGAAGTTGTGGGGAGGGAGCTCAGGCAGATAAACGTGTACACCCTGTTAGATGGGCATTTGGGGATCACAGGGAAACCTTCACTGCTATCCTGTTTCTTTGTAATAAATCAAGCCGACCAAACCCCATAGGGCTGGTAGAAGAGACCGTAGCAGAGGCAAAGGAGGTACTGCTGCTTCACTCCCTGTGCTGTAACTGGTATACAAGAAGGCAGCTGCATTCTTACCAGACCCCTGCACAGGAAAGCAGGTGCATCCAGGCATGGCTGCGGAGAGGCTTTTCTGACTGCATCCCAAACACTGGGTCAGTGTGTTCTGGCTTAAGTCTCTTGTTTAGTCAGAGCTTTGATTGTCACCTGGAAAGGGAAACACTAAGAGCTGAGCCTCCTGTTTGTTTTATCTGGAATGAGCGCGAGAGAGCTGGAATAAACACAGCCTGGGCTTGCTGGAAAGTGGCACTGCAGCGCATATTTAGCCAACGCTATCGCTAAGGCATGTACTCAGAGCTGGCCGGTTGGCCTCTTCCGGACCGTTACATTAGGTCCCATACAGATGTGTCTTGTCTTATCTGGGTTTATGTGCTCCTCCGGGAGAGCTGCAGACAAACAAAAGATGAGTTCCTTTTCCTGTTGCACCGCTTTCACCCCGATGGGTCGATACCTGTGCTACTATTATAGCGGTGAACGGGAGCTGTCAGATCCTGAGAGCATTGCCTTGTTTGTGGGGAGTGGACCACATCCACCCTGACTAAATTGGCCTTGTCAACATTGGTTCTCCACTTGTTAGGTAACTCCCTTTTCCATGTGCCAATATATATTTATGCCTGTATCTGTAATTTTCACTTCATGCATCTGAAGAAGTGGGTTTTTAGCCACGAAAGCTTATGCCCAAATAAATACGTTAGTCTTTAAGGTGCCACCAGACTCCTTGTTGTTTTTATGCACACCTATGCTTCTGTGCACATATCCAGGGACCTGTGGATACACACTGTGCACATATGAAGCTGGTCCCCAGGCTGATTTCACCTGGGACCAGTAGTAATAGGCAGACTTGTGAGTCTGAGAGGCTCGATTTGGTGTCCAAAGTCGTGTGATGAATTTCTGTCCTCCTCAGAGACTGGTGCAGGAAACTCGAGCGGGTGAGGGACACTTTCAAAATGGAGAGTGGGAAAGTAGTGTAGGTGTGTGCTTGCACACTTGTGCTCCTCCCCGAGCAGTGTGTGAAGGATGGCCCATCAGCCCAGCTCTGCGTTGCACAACCTCAGTTGGTTCTAGCAAAGCTGGATGAGCGAGCGCGGTTCTGGAGCCGTTTCTGTGGTCACAAGTAGCTGTAGAAGTGTTATGGTTCCCATGTCTGTGGATGGTTTGGGTCTAACTCCTTGCAGCCTTCCCTTGCCATGCTGACAGCAGGACCTGAGGTGAGCTAGGGCAGGTAAAGAGCCATTCTGCATGTAATTGGTATTGGTGCTTGCGCTGGCAATATCCGCGCGCTCTATCCTCCTCTCCCCTGCCTGTTCCTAGTTGCAGGTTAAGCTCAGGAGGCTTCTGACTGAATGGATCTTACGCCTTGCGTGCCATCTGCCAGGTCCAGCGTGCTTTGCCTTGCTGTGTGTAGGTGATGCCCCAGTGCAGCCCAGGCAGCCTTTGCAGAGTAGGGGCGTTGCAGATGGGCATATGACGACCTGTTGGATTTTCCTGAGAATCGTGGCGTGAAATCTTGTCTTAAGTTGCTTTTGTTTGTAAGCAGACAGTATAGCCTGGGCTGGTCCTAGCAGTGCATGCTTCAGCCAGGGCTTGGTCTGAGTGTTTCACTGAGATGCATCTTGATGGCTTGTGGCCTCTCATCCAGTGCTAACCACACTCCTGTGTTACAGCTGTCTCTGCGTCTCTGTTACAAACGAGGTGGGGGCAGGGGGTTTCCCTTCTGGTGGCCTTGACCATGTTCTAATCTCTCCAGTGGGGAGGGGGCTCTGGTCTAGGGTACTGTGGAGGCAGGAGAGGGGTTGCCTTTAAGCTGGGAGGCTGTTAACAGAGTCATGCAGTTGTGCCGATGTGTAGTCTTGGTAAAGTGAGCCAAATCTTAACTGTCCCTGAGAGCCCCAGCAAAGCCCGTTGTCATAAGGGGAAGGCAAAGGCAGAGGCAGAAGCGTGTGGGGAAGCGGAGGGCAATTGGAGGGGCAGTTACCCACCCCATGTGGTATGCTGCTTGCTCTCGCTTTCTGCTTATTCCCTGAGACATGGCAGCCCCCAGCTTCAGCAGGGCTTGAAAAGCTTGCCCAGGCCCTACTAGCTAGGCCGAACGAAGTGCTTGAACAGAGCCAGGCCGTGTCCTCCCTGCTTGGTTCCTCAAGCCCCATTTCTGCCCTCCCCTTCTCACCCGCCTCAAGTCCCTTCCCCTCAATAATTTACCCTCCGGCCATCCAGAGAACGGCCTGGAGCACTGCTCCCTGCCAGGCTGGGCCTCCATTGCCCTTCACTTCACTCAGCGTGCCGCTCTCAGCAGTTCCATTCGAGCCCCACTCCCATCCGCCTTCTGCCCTCTCTGCTCCCCCAAAACAGCTCTCGCCAAAGGCTCTGATGGCCTCTTTCCGGTCAAATCCTTGTACGCCGCCTCCTGGACCTACCAGCTTCCTTGGAGACTGTCCACCATGCTCATCCCAGTCTTGCGATCTTATGGCTCCATCCTCTCCCTGTTCTCCTCCTACCTTGCAGATTGCTCCTTCAGGACCTAGTCATCCTCCCTGCTCGCTGAGGCCCATCAGGGCACCGTGCTGGGCACCCTCCTCGTCTCCCTTACGCTCCCTGGGCGTCTCCGGGCAATGTTTGCTGATAGACTCCTGCCATCTCTGTCGGCCTCTGCTTTGCACTTGTCTCCCTCAAATTGAAATTTCAGCCTGTCTTCCTGACCTCCTTGTGTATTTCCAGCTCTCAGCTGAAATGCAACATGGCCACAGCTGAGCTGCCGATCTTCCCCAAAGCCCTTCCCCCTGTCTGCCTCTGTCATGCTGCGCAGCACCAACCCACATTCGTGCCTTTGCCTGCCCTCTAGCCCAGCATCCAGGCAGTGTCTAAAACTCACACGTCTCCTTCTGTCTAGGCCAGGGGTTCTCAAACTGGGGGTCAGGACCCCTCAGGGGGTCACCAGGTTATTACATGGGGGATCGCGAGCGGTCAGCCTCCACCCTAAACCCCACTTTGCCTCCAACATTTATAATGGTGTTAAATATATTAAAAAGTGTTTGTAATTTATAAGGGGGGTGGCACTCAGAGGCTTGCTATGTGAAAGGGGTTTGCCAGTACAAAAGTTTGAGAACCACTGCTCTAGGATGTCGAAGCCCTGACCTTGCTTCTTGATTGCTGCAACTTCCGCCCCTCCGGCCTGTCTTGTCTTTCAAGCTCCAATCTTTGTGGGAGGGGCTTGTGTGTCCAGTGCCTAGCACAAGGCAGCCCCTGTCGGGGTGCGGACCATAGCCTCTGCTGCAGTAGAAATGATTCATGGGTTAAGGACAAAAGAGCCCCTTTGGATCCTGAAATAACGCAGCCATAGACCCACACCCACTGATTTCTCCATCAGACCCATCAATTCAGGTCTTCTGGAAACCTCCAGTCTGGAGTTAAAGGCTGCAAGGTGATGGTGATTAATAACATGCAGTTTTCCTCTTACTGGGTTTTTAATAAGGCTGCCCAGCGTATGTGCTCCCAAGTGAGTAGGCACAAGATACAGGGGCCAGACTTGGCACAGGGCTGCAGGAGCGCTGCCTTCTCCCCGCTGCATCTGTACAACGGCACCCGTGCTGCTGCTGCTGCACCGTGCTTCCCCAGAGGCAGCAGCTGAACACAGCCAGAGGGATGAAGACTGGTCAGCCTCATCCCCATCAGTTTCCCTGGCTCCTGCTGGCCTTGCTGAGGCAATGCTTTGTACAGCCACAAAAGGAGGAGTCTGCACTGGGGCGAGTGACATGAGGGGGTCCCAGTGGCTTGGGAGAGGGAGGGGAGTGGCAGGCAGAGATGTGTGGATGGCTGGGGTCTAGCTGGAATGATCTCAAGTTGGGAGTAAGCTTGGTTCCTCTTCCTCCAGGCTGGTAGACCTGTGAGTGTTGGAAACGAGGCTTCTCTGGTTCCTGGGTGCACCTGGCAACTTCCTACAGAGCCTTCAGGTTGACTGAAGAGGCAACATTGACTGGTTCCAGAGGGCGTGGTATCTTCTGTGAGCCAACACGTGCACCCATCTTTCTGCCCTGATGTCCGTATCAGTAACACGCTTCCCCTCTCCTGTTCCTCCTAGCTACAGCTACATGATCGATAACGTCATCCTGCTGATCACCGGGACGTTGCACCAGCGCTCCATCGCGGAGCTGGTGCCCAAGTGCCATCCGCTAGGAAGCTTTGAGCAAATGGAAGCTGTGAATATTGCTCAGACCCCTGCGGAGCTCTACAACGCAATCCTGGTGGACACGCCCCTGGGTGAGCAGTGTTTATTCAAAGTGCCTTTCAGCTGGGCTTGGAACCGGTCTGCCCATTCATGCACTAGGATGGGCACAAACCCGTGTTTCTGAATCCGGGACTACAAAACAGTCTAACCACCGAGACAGGCATGGTGGGTTTTACTGCCTTGTATGTCTTACTTGAACTATCTTGTGCATCTACAACTCAATGAGCCGTATAGCGACCCTCTTAGTTCCCCATCAGCTGCTCTACAAAGGGTCTTATGCAGAAACCTGAAGGTAGAAAGTTGAAGCGTGTTAAGAAATGTAATCTTCTTTTAACACTAGTCGTCTTGACTGACACACAGGTAACACAGGGCAGTTTAGCAAATAATCTGAAGTCCCTCTGAGGGAGTGAGGTAATTTTACTTAATTTAGCAAGTTTGTAGCACAGATTTACTATTCCCATTGGAACACTGAGCAGTTTGGTTGGTATGCTGGGCAGTTTTCTATGGGCATCTTTCCCGATAGCTACCACTTCCATTCCTCTCTGCCTTTACTTGTACTGACGCAGGCAGTAAATACAAGCCGGCGCTCCATAAACCAGGAGTTCAGGTTGGAAAACTGACTTACCTTATACCGAGCTGTAGAATGTGGAAACCAGCAGAAGCGTTACTGTTATGCATCACAGGTTGGCTGGAAGAATGGTCAGTAGAGCCTTCTCTCACCAGCTGAGAGACATAACAGTAGAGGGGAAAAGTAACTCTCCCAGTGGGAGATGCCACTAATTTTGTTAAATGTTGGTAATTGCTGTGGTCTGCAGAGCCAGACTTGTCTATGTCCCACTGTGAAACAAGTACTTGAAACTCATTATCCCAGTGGTACCTTATCCCAGCAAGAGACAGACAAGACCTAAAGCCAGCAATGGAGCAGTCTGGGAGGAGATGAGCGAATGCTTCCATTGTGCACAGTGGATGTCTGGACACACAGGCCTCCGGGGCTAGTGTTGGCAAACAGAGTTAATGGAGCATAATCGATGGGATGATCCACAAGCAGTTCTTCTAGCTGCTCCAGAAAGGATGCAATTCCCCAACAGACTGAATCCTGGTGGCACAGTTGGTAGCAGCCTAGATTTTCATAGCTGGGAAAGAAAGTGCTTCCCACAAACACAACCTGGGACGATGAGGCAGAGAAATAGTTGATGGGAAAATGACTCATTAGACAAGGAGCCAAGAAATTGGACAAAAACTGAACCAATAGCAAGAGCTCTTGCTCCCATGTCTTGAGTGTTCAGCTAAGGAAGGATCACCTGCAGTAAAGCCAAAGCGTTGACATACGTTCCCTGAACATGAGCGTGGGAAAACAGAAAGTGAACCCTAGCGTAAAAGGGGCAGCAAGATGGGAGCAGAATGAAAACCAGGACCCTTAACGCAAATAGCAACCACAAGTGTAACGGAAGGTACTGCAAACTGTAGTACGTGGGAAGTGTGTTCTCCAGTTACGGGTGTCTCACAGGATGTCAAATTCCCAAAGCTGAAATGCATTATTTAAAAAAGTCTGACCAGCTGTGCAGTGTGTCCGTCTCTAGGCTCTAAGTGTCCAGGGTTTATATTGAATGAAAATGACGCTCTCTTGCTGAGAAACAAGGCGGTGTAGAACATTCCTGTAGGTCAGAGTCTTTAATCCAGCTCTTTACCTTCCTAGAAGCTTAACATCCTCTGCCCCCATGAATGTCCCATCACCATTACAGGCATATGGACTTTCCTCTTCCCCCATTTGATTGCATATGCCTTCTTTTTGTCTACTTCAGCGTTTGTTCCCCACCATGGCTGATGCTGGCCCGGTCCTGGGGAATAGCGACGTGCTGCCTAACAAACAAGCGCTCTAACTGCTACTGCAGCCTGACGTGCACTCGAATCTAGGACCTAATAGCCTTGCAGCTCAAGGCACCCTAAGAAATTCGATTTCTAAATGGCACTAGTGTCACCACCATAAAACTACTGGTAAGACACTGCCCCTTCCTGCAGAGCTCTGTGGTTCCCCGGCTTTGCGGCACCATAACTCCCGGGGACTAGAAAAGGCACAGCCAGTCTTTTTCAGAAGAGTTCGGCTCCCATCTAGGCACCAGAATACAGGCCTGATTATTCCGAGTTCAGCTCCCAATCCGAGCACTTCTGACCATCCAGCCGTAAGGGTCATGCTGGGTGTTGTGCCTTTGGAAACCTGGCCTCCTGCATGCAAAGGTCTTGCACTCCACTCCCTCTCCGGGGAGCACGGTGTGCAACTCGGAGCAGCAGGAGCACGCTGCAATTTTGCTCATGGCTTTCTGTGTCTGTTTCAGCCGCCTTCTTCCAGGACTGCATATCCGAGCAGGACCTCGACGAAATGAACATCGAAATCATCCGAAACACGCTGTATAAGGTAAATGTGGCCCTCGCGGGGAGGGAAGGAGCTAATGAAACAGCTTCCTGGAGTAACAAACATCAGTGACTCGTGCTGTGAGAGGGTGGGGCATTGCTGTCTGCCTGGTCGTTCTGTGTGGAGGGAGCTGAGCAGGGGGAGCGCTCATGGAGCGCTGTCCTAGCTGGCTAGTTCCAAAGACAGCTTTTCCAGGCTGGGGAAGGAGAGAGTTGTTAGTGTGTTCGCTGTATATCGTAAAGCCGTCTAGAAGCATCTCCCCCGGGGAGCAATAATGCAGTTAAAATGTGACCGAGAACAGGGTCTGTGTCCAGGATGGAATGAAGCAGTGTGCCAGGCTGGGGGGTCTGGAGGTTGGTTCACACAGTGCTATTATATCCAGCTTGCTAGTGCCAGCGGCTTCCAATCTCTGCTGCGGTGTCAGCCGGCTGGCAGCGAGGGGGTCCTTAAAGTACCCTTTGACCTCGCCTCTCTGAATAACCTTGCATGAGTTGTGCAGGCTCTGGCGGAGGGCTGCTCCTTGGCTGACAGAAGTGGCCACAGAATCCGTGTGAAGTGGAGGCTTGACCTAGCCAATGTGAAGAGACTGCTCCCTCGGGCCTGGCTCCGAGATCATGGGCCAGTCACGTGCTTTCTTAAAAAGGGAAGGTTTGCTTGGGAAAGGCTTCAGCGCCTCAGCCGAGCTGTTGGAACAATGGATGCAGCAGCATAGAGGAATAAGGAGATGGCATGCGACTTGGAACCCAGAATCCCCCTCCTTGGAGGGCAAAGAGGTCTTTACTCTGAATAAGTTTCCCTCATGGAGGGCTGGAATAGGCATGGGGGCTGTGGGTCTGCATTGAGGGGCACTGGCAGAGCTGTGTGTGGGGAGCACAGAGGGAATAGCAGTGTG